>NC_054488.1:54680962-54980962 GCF_017639515.1 Carcharodon carcharias
AAAAAGAAAAGAAACGAGGGAGAGGGCTTGAGTGGGACCGGAATAATGAATGTTCCACATATCCCACAAAAAGACAGGCATCACTGGACCCATGTGGGCACCCATTGCAACCCCTTTTATCTGGAGGAAGTGAGCGGAGTTGAAGGGAAATTTGTTCAGAATTTAGAACAAACTCAGCAGGTGGAGGGTGGTGGTGGATGGGGACGGGTTGGACCTCCGTTCGAGGAAGAAGTGGAGAGCTCAGAGACCATCCTGGGGGATGGCAGTGTAGAGGAATCAGAGGTACATAGGAAATGTTTAGGGCCAGGAAACTATTGAAGTGACGTAGGGCATTGGAAGAGTTGCGAATGTAGGCAGGAAGAGACTGTAAGAGGGGAGAAAAAAATGGAACCAAAATAGGAAGAAACATGGTTCAGTGGGTTAGGAGGCGGCCGAAACAAACAATGGGCTGACCAGGGCAGTCTTGTTTATGGAGTTTACAAGGGAGGTAGAAGAGAGCTATTTGGGATTGGGGGACTATAAGGTTGGGGGTTTGTGGAGGGAAGATATCCAGAACATGAGCTCAATGACAGTCCTGGACACAATGGCTTGATGTCCAAATCGTGGAGCCTTGGTCCTGGGAAGGTGGGAGGAACTGTCAGGGTTGGCACTCAGCCTCTGCTAGGTTTTGGTCACTATGCCAGATAAGAGTCATCAAACCCATTGACAAGGGTGGCACCATGTTATGGTTGGACCAAAGAACAACTACACTTCCTCACACCCTGCTTCTTGTAAAGACTCCATTCTATTCTCCCAATTTCTCAGTCTCCATTGCATCTGTTCGGATGAAGTAACCTTTCATATTGGCATTTCCAATAAGCCTTCCTTCATCCTCAACCAAGGATTCCTATCCAGCGTGGTTGACAGTGCCTTCCACCATACCCAGTCCATTTCCCACACTTCTGCTCTCATCCCTTCCCAGGATCATGACAAGGTTCCCTCTTGTCCACCCCGTCCACCATACCAGCTTCCGTATTCAGCAGATGACACGCCATTTTTCCCAGCTCGAGCTTGATGCCACCAAACATCTTCCCGTACCTCCCCTTTCAGCATTCCAAAGGGATTTCACCCTCTACGACACCCGAGTCCAATCCTCAGTTACTTCCAACACCACCTTCCCCGTGGCACCTTTCGGTGCAAGCGCAGGGGCTGCAACATCTGTCCTTTCTCCTCCTCCTCCCTTCTCACCCTCCCAGGCCCCAAACACTCCAAGTGAAACAGTGAATCACTTGCACTCCTTTCAATTTAGCCTACTGCATGTGCTGTTCATGAGGTGGTCTCCTCTACATTGGGGAGACCAAACACCAACTGGGTGACTGCATTGTGGAACACCCCCGTTCAGCCCACTAGTATGATCCCGAGCCTCCGGTTGCTCATCACTCTAATTCTCCACCTTGATCCCATGCTGACCTTGGTGTCCATGTCGTATTGCAGCGTTCCAGTTCCAGGGAAGCTCAACGCAAGTTCGAGGATCAGCACCTCATCTTTCGGATTAGCACTCTACAGCCATCTGGACCCAACGTCAAGTTTAACAACTTTAGACCTTAACCTGGGCCTTCATTTTGTTCCATTTGTTTTCTTCTTCTCTTTAGTTTCACTGGATTGCTCTCGACTTGATTCTCTCTTTATGTTGTGTTTGGACGTAACCTTTGTTTCTTTATGATATGCATCACTACTCCCCGACTGTTACGCCATAGAATTTTTTGTTAACCTCTCCTCTCTCCCTGATACAGGCATTTTCCTGCCCGCTCCCCAGCTTAAAATCATTTCTATCCTTCCCCAGCTTTGAAGAAAGATCACCGTGACTTGGGACATTACCCATTTCTCTCCAATGGACACTGCCTGGCCTGCTGAGAATTTTCAGCATTTTTATTATTATTACTACAAGGACAGGCTGCATGTGTTTTTAAAAAATATGCTCTTTACACAAGGGTAGGAAATACCGCAGATGTTTCACAAGGCACACTTTCACATGGAACAAAACAAACATGGAACTAAACAAACAGGCTTAAAGCACTAATCGTCATGACAACCAACTCCGGGGATTTTCACTTTACAGCCATGGACTTCCATTTACATGCCAATGAGGAAATTCTGTGAAATGATCATAAGACTCCACGGACCAGAGCTGAGCTGCCAAGATATTAACAACTGCTGCAGAGTTCACATTTCTGCAATTGCACTGCCCGCAAATCTTCATCCACTCCTGACTCAGTTCACCCATCAGCAACTCCCTCGTGCTTACCTTTATCATCCCTGGACTTCACTATTCCAATGCACTCCTGGCTGATCTCCCATATTATACCTCCCGTAAGCTTGTCATCCAAAAGTGCAGAAATCCAAAAGTGCAGAAACAGGAGTGGGCCATTTGGCCCATCGAGCCTGCTCCACCATTCAATTAGATCATGGCCGATCACCTACCTCAACACTACTTTCCCACACTATCTCCACATCCCGTGATGTCACTAGTCTCCAGAAATCTATCAATTTCTGTCTTGAACATGCTCAATGGTTAAGCTTCCACAGCCCTCTGTGGTAGAGAATTCCAAAATTTCACTACCCTCTCTAAGCCAAGAAATTCCTCCTCGGCTCAGTCTTAGATGGTCCACCCCTTATCCTGAGATTATGTCCCCTGGTTTTGGACTCACCAGCCAGGGGAAACATCTTACCTACGTCCACCCTGTCACGCACTGTAAGAATTTTGCAAGTTTCAGTGAGGTCACCCCTCATTCTTCGAAACTCCGGGGAATACAGACCCAGTCTCCCCAATCTCTCCTCATAAAATAACCCCACTACCCCAGGGATTAAACTGCTGAACCTCCGTTGCACTCCCTCTATGCCAAGTATATTCCTCCTTCGATTAAGGGACCAAAACCGTACAAAATACTCCAGGTGAGGTCTCACCAAAGCTCCAGACAATTGCAGCAAGACATCTTTACCCCCATACTCAAATCCCCTCACAATGAAAGCCAACATACCATTTAATTTCCTAATTGCTTGCTGCACGTGCATGCTAACTTTCAGTGACTCATGAACAAGGACACCCAGGTCCCTTTGGACACTTGCACTTTCCAACCTCCCACCATTTAAGAAATATTCTGTTTTTTCCTATCAGTGAATAATGTCACACTTACTCATTATATTCCATCTACCACATTCTAGCCCATTCACTTAGCTTCTCCACACCCTGACTCGTACCAGATCTCGTTCACCTACGCCCCAGTGCTCACTGATCTACAAATGGCTCCCAGCTAAGCAATGCCTCATTTTTAAAATTCTCATCCTTGTTGTCAAATCCTCCATGGCCTCATTCCTCTCCATTTCGATTTCTCCAGCCCCATAACTCAAACTTTTGCTCTCCTCTTCTTGCTTGGAAGATCAAACATCCCCAATTTTTAATTGCTCCATCATTGGCCGTCATGCCATCTGCTGCCAAGACCCTAAAGTTTGGAAATTCTCTCCCTAAATCTCTCTACCTTTATTTTTCCTCATACCTTTAAGGTAATGCTTAAGATTTACTTCTTTGATTAAGATTTTGTCGTCTCCCCTAATAACTCCAAAGGTTTGGACTTCCAAAGCGGTGATCAGAGTCAGATGGCCACTCCACTCCTACTTTTTAAACTGGTACTTTAGCTGGTCCATCAAATTTCTCATCCCACCCGTGACAATTCCCATGACCAGAAAATCCCAGCCCTTATTTCCCTTCCCTTACTTCCTGTAGTCATTGTCTTCTCAAATAGGAGGAAATGTGTGCTTTGAAACCCGTGTTGTTGGACAATCTGAATAGGCAGCAGCAGGGAGCCTTTTGCAGACAGATACAGTTAAAGAGAATAGTGCACTTTTACAAGTCATAAATCAGAGAGTAGTTCGTAATTCACATGGGGAAAAAGAAACACTCGTTGCAGGCCCAGTGAGGAGAGGGTTTTCAATCCTGAAGGGCAGTCTAGGTGGATTCAATAGTTGGAATTGTAAAATCCTGGAACTTGCTCCCCAACAGCATTGTGGGCGTATGTACACCATGTGGGCTGGAGCAGTTCAAGGAGGTAGCTCACCACCTCCTTCCAAGGAGCAATTAGAGATGGAAAAATAAGTGCTGACCTTGCCAGCGATGCCCACATCCCATAGAAAGTTTTTGGTGCAGAAAGAGGCCATTCAGCCCATCATGTCTGCGCTGGCCAAAAAATTAGAAAGAAAAAATAAGAAACTCGCGGCTCGTTTTTAATCCCACTTTCCAGCACCTGGTCCGTAGCCTTGCAGGTTACAGCACTTCAGGCACAGATCCAGGTACGTTTTAAATTAGGTGTTTTAGCCTCAACCATCAACTTAGACAGTGAATTCCAGACACACACCATCCTTTGGGTGAAAACATTTTTCATGTCACCTCTAATCCTTTTACCAATCACCTTAAATCTATGCCCCCTGGTAACTGACCCCTCAGCTAGGGGAAAACAGGTCTCTCCTGTCTATCCCATCTGGGCTCCTCAATTTTGTACATCTCTATTCGGTTATCTTTCAGCCTCCACTGTTCCAAGGGAAACAACCCGAGCCTATCCAATCTTTTCTCATCGCTGTAGTTTTCAAGCCCTGGCAACATTCTGGTAAAGGCCAATTTCAAAATCACACAAAAGAATTTTTAAAAAGGTCATGATTAATGCAGGATTCCCCTGAGGAGATAGCTCTTCAGCAGGTCACAAGTTAGTTAGTTGGAAGTCTCGTTATTAGAAGGTCGGTTTTCTGTACTGGTGGACTTGTAAAGGAACAGGTTCGGAGATCTTAAGATGTTGCTGCCCTTTCTGCTGTTGGTGACTCTGCGGTTGTTGTGTGTGCTGCAGACAGAACTTGAGGCTTTTGTTTTTTTTTAAAAAAAAGTGACCAACCTTTACCATGCGGTCCTTTATAGTTCCTTTCCAAATATCGTGTTGGGCTTCAGTGGATTAGCCACAACGTGTGTGGGCATCTGTCTTTGCATCCTTTTTCAGAAACAGGTCAGACAATCTGCTCCGGACGGTATCAAGATATGGGTATTCATGGTTCTTAATCTGGGATCTGCCCTTCCAAGACAGTGCGGCAGTCTGAACCCATAGGTCAAGTAAGGTGACTCCCCACGGTCATCCTCAGTAACATTTTAAAGTCCATTTTTAAAAAGAAAGGGGAGTTCTAGAGGATTCCGAATTGACTACCGTTCGTGTTTGAAATGTGACTGATGGAATGTGCTTTACCAAGTTTGCAGGCAGGGCAGGTTTTTGGACAAAAACAATCTTTCAACGCCAATTTCAAAACCATGTAAACTCCATTTACCTTTGACGTAACTTGAAAAGAGAGGCGACGTTTTGCACGGACTCAGATGAGACGATTGTAAGCTCTGTCCCCAAAGACCGAGCAACATTAAGAGGCAGGATACAAAAAAGCCAGTTCAGCATTGCTTATCCACCATCAGCATATGCTGGAAAATGTGTTATCCCTCAACAAAGATACCTGTACATCAATGCAGGTTTACACAGAATCATTTAGATCCCTTGCATTAACAGAGGAGATCAAACAATATTAAGTGAAGCAGGAATAACACCAAAGGACAAGCTGGTGCTTGGGCACCATGACAAACATATGGATACTTTCGGTGTCCCTGGGTACAAAGGAGTGTGCAAAACGAGTGGGCCACTCATTGAGCAGCCTTTCGGGCTGAATTTGGATCAAATCGCTGGGATCAGCATACTCATTTGCTGAGCATGTGTTCCAAGAACTGCAGAGTAGGTCAGGAAAGAACAGAGATCCAAGTAATAGGGCATTAATGGCTCGGGTGACACTGGGTCAAGATAGTTGAAGCTACGAGGCATCCTATCTGAATACGTAAAGCATTCACAACCAAATGGCCACTGTTTTATTTGTTTGGTTGCTATCATCTATTATTTTTGAAGGGGAACAGCAAAATAACGGTCAATGGTAAACTCCTACCTACTTTCCATTGACTTGCTGTAGTTTTGCTAAGAACTTATAAAGCCCCATTTCCAGACAGCGTTCCTGATGTTTGCTATAACCCACAGGGGGATACTGTAACATTTTATACATGGGCCGGAATTTAACCACCCCATCACAGCGGGGACCGGGCCCTAAATGCTGCGGGCCATTCCAAGCTCCACTTACGTCGGCAGGAAGGGAAAATCCCCACTGCCATAAAATTCCACCCATGGAATCTCAGTGCCACCATTAAACAGAGACATGCTGTTGATCAAACAGCCAAGCTGCGTTAGGACAGACATGGAAATGGGGACAGGAAGGACAAACAGATGGCGTGATCAGGAAATTACAGGACAAGAAAAATTTCTGCAGTGTCGAACTCTCCTTTTACATTGCCTCCCAGACTATTGAACCTTTCGAAGAACTATTCTTAATACGATGTTTTTGTATGCAAGCAAGACTCACTTAAAACTCATGAGACACACAAATGGCTCTGCATTTCAATTGCTTGAACACAAGCTCATGGGGCAGTCTCTTCCTCCAATGCATTCTTTACACCATCTTCTTCAGCCGCGAGAGAGTCTTGCGTCATTTCTCAGTCACCACCGACTGGGCCCACATTATATATTTAAAAAAATCTATGTAACAAATGAAGTAGCACTATAATCAAAGTTACAACTTACTGAATGAAGATAGGTGTAATCTGTGGCATACTGATCTCCTGGGAATGGTGCTTCCATTTGGATTGGTTCACTTGTCCCCTCTGAAGCATTAGGAGCATTTTTTTGCTTACTTCTATTTTGTCCACTGCCGGCAACAGAAACCCAGAAGCCCACGCTGAGATTCATTTGAACGGACTCTTCAGAGGAAGCATTATTCTTCACACCTCTGGTTTCAGGAGCCATCTTCTTCAATTTACTGAAAGAAAAATATTCAATAAAGGTCACAAACGTATGATTATGGAAAAAGCTAGTCAAACAACCCATCCCTCCCAGAGACCACATAATCTACCCACATTTTGCACCTTCCTTTTTAAAAGGGATTAAATAAACGAGGTATAGGCTTTCGAGCAGAAAATGGTTTTGGGAAAGTTCTGACCCCTCAAAAGTTTCTTAAACAAAATTTTAGAAAAAAGAAATCAATCCAATGATGTACTTAATTTCCAAGTTTAGCAGTCCACAAAGTGGCTTCCATTTCACATCAGCACTAAATTTGTGGGGTGCAAATCTGGACCCAAGGTCCAATGTGACGTTGAAGCAAAGCAGAACGAGACCCCTGCCCCCCCAGCGTCAGATCAAGCCACAATTCACGATCTAGACTGTATTTTGCAGTCTTTGAACTCTTTCTTCCTTCCCAAATCCATGTCCACCTCTTCCAATCCATGCCCATCCTTCCCACAGATTCAGGTTTGAATCCCAGCCATCAAGTTTCTGCCCATGCCGTGTTGGTCAGGAAAGTGAGAGAGAGAGAGAGACAAGTAATGTGGCATTAACAGCTGGGTGATACCAGGTCAAAATAGTTTAAGCTTAAGGCACCATATTGGAACGCACAAAGCATTCACAACAAAATGGCTGAATTAACAACAGGCGAGAAAAATAGGTTTGATCTAATGGCCATTACGGAGACGTGGTTGCAAATTGACCAAGGTTGGGAATTAATTATTGCAGGATACTTGACTTTTAGAAGAGATAAGCAAATGAACAAAGGTGGAGGAATAGCCCTGATGATAAAAGGATGGGATAAAGGCAGCAGAGAGAAAGGACATGCTCAGAAATTATGGTGCAGAATCAGTTTGGATGGAGCAAGAAACAACAGAAGGGAAGAGCACGCTGGTGGGGGTAGCTCATGGGACTCCTAATAGTAGTTGCAACATTGGGCAGAACATAGATCCAAAAATGAGAGGCACTTGTAACGAGGCTAATACACTTATCATGGATGACTTGAATCTCGACAGACAGGGCAAACCAAATTTGCAATAATAATGCGATGAACAATTATGTGGAATATAAATAAGGTTGTTCCTTGACAACACCTAGAAAACAAATTGGAAATAGGTCATTTTTAGATGTAGTATTGAATAATGAGACAGGGCTAATTAGTAACCCTATAAATAAAAGGAGCCTCTGGGCATAAATAATAATGATGAAATTTTATACCAAGCTTTAGTGGAACTTAAATTGAAATCTCAATCAAAATAAAGCAAACTAAGTAAAGTATGAGGGATGAGTTGGCCAAGGCAGTTTGGGAAATAAAGTTAAAAGATATGACTGTAAGTAACCAATGGCAAACATTTAAATTGATTATAAAGATACATTATTAAAGAAAGGGCAGTTCAATCATGTATGTAAAGAAAACAAACAAGGTTAAGGATTGTAAAAATAAGAGATTTATAATGTTGCCTAAAAAAAAGTCCGAGAGATTTTAAAATTCAGCAAATGAGGACCATGAAATGATAAAAGAGAGAAAATAGAATGAGTAAAGAGACATAGGTGGGATTTTACAGTCCCGCCGAAGTCAATGGGCTTTTGAACAGCTCACTGTGTGTACCATCGACAAGATGCACTACAGGAACTCACCAAGGCTCCTTAGACAGCACCTTCCAAACCCACAACCACTACCATCTAGAATGGCAAGAACAGCAGATAGATGGAAACAACACCACCACCTGCAAGTTCTCCTCCAAGCCACTCACCATCCTTATTTGGAAATATATTGGCCGTTCCTTCACTGTCACTGGGTCAAAATCCTGGAATTCCCTCCCTAACAGCACCGTGGGTGTACCTACACCACATGGACAGCAGCGGTTCAAGAAGGCGGCTCCCCACCACCTTCTCAAGGGCAATAGAGATGGGCAATAAATGCTGGCCTAGCCAGCGACGCCCACATCCCATGAATGAATAATAAAAAAATATCCTGAGTACATACAAAGACACGATTTTTGGGGCCAAAAAATAGGTTCACCTTATACACTGATCTATGGAGATAAATACTTGAAGGGAAAAGATTTGAAAGGCTACTGGGACAGGGCAGGAGAGTGGGACTAACTGGATAGCCATTTCAAAGAGCCAGCACATGCATGATTAGCTGAATGTCCTCTGACTGTGCTGTGTCACAGCCCATGTATGTCAATATTAGTCTAGATTATAAAACATGCAGCATGTCTGATCTAGTGTAGCACATAAAACAGACTGAAGCCACCTATACTGGCGATTTTCTCCATAAGCCATCCAATCTAACCCCATTTTCCTGCTTGCTCATGCCTTTTCCACCCCACTAATTCCCCTCTTAACTGGTTTAACGGACATCGCTGCAACAGTTTGAAAGAATTCTAGAATATAACCAAATGTGAGAACATTTTTTCTGAACCTCCTTTTAATGCATCATCACCTTTGATGTGTTCCCTTGTTACCAGGTCACCAACAAGAGGCAATAATCCATCACCAGTTGGACATTCAGGTCTCTGCAAGCTTGACTGCTCCCTGTTCATCAAAAGGCCCTAACGTATCTTACACCTTCAAACTCTAGTGGGCTCTTGCTTTGCCACAATACTGTGGCAACTACCAATCTGCTTAGTCGTGCAGACTTTGGCACCCCTGGTCCTCAGTGAAATCCTTGCTTTCTCCCACTGTGGTCATTCTCCTCAATATGGCTCCCATCTTTGTTCCCTGAAATATGAGGGGCTCCGATTTAAACATTTTATGCTACATAACTAGTTTAGTTATTCAATGTTAGACCACTAACCACATCACTAGACCACATCAAACACTGTCAGGCCTGATCTCTTCTGCCAAAACTGTCCACAGCTCCAAGGTAATTCAAAGACGTGTAAAGGTAACCCAACATTTTCTCTTCCCCCAACTATCAGCCAGCTCCTTAAATCTTTCACCTGTCACTCCACCCTCATCTTCAATGAGCACAAGGAGCTTGTGGACTTACCAACAGAAGAAAATCCATTCCTCAAGAGCCATACAGACTTGAAACGTTAACTCTGTTTCTCCCTCCACAAATGCTGCCAGACCTGCTGAGTTTTTATTTCAGATTTCCAGCATCCTCAGTACTTTGCTTTTATCTCATGGAATCTTGCCTTTTCCACATCCTTTTACCCACTGGTTTCCCCAAAGCTTCCCCCGTACCACATCCCCCCCACTGCCCCCCCCCCACCCAACCTTGAACTGGCATCTTTCACTCCCGTCTCGTCTCATGACCTAGCCAAGCTCATCACCGACCATGAGACCTACACCTCCAGTCCTCTGGCACCGCTCCAATATCTAAGGAGGATTGAAAGACTGAGGTTCCACTATTGTCACCCTCGATTCCCTCATCAACCTAGCAAGCATCCCCTTTAGACTGGGTGGCTTACTAACTTGAGCAAGTCCAACCCATTTAGCAGCTCCCTTCTATATATTTTTATTCTATCCAATATCTCATGCCTCCACACTGAAATTAATTTCATCAGCCTCTTTTGTGAAGTACTCATTCAGTACATCAGTCATGAACTCTGCCTCCCTAACCCTCCCCTACCATTCCTCCATTTGTTAAACAATTTTTAGGTTCCCTTTAATGCTTTAAGTAGTATTTAGATGAGCACGTGAAACGCCACAGCTTACAAGTGCTGGCAAATGGGATTACAGTAGAAAGGTGCTTGATGGCTGGTATGGACACGATGGGCCGAAGGGCCTGTTTCTGTGCTGTAAAACTGACTCGAATGCTACCCGGGAATCTTTGCTGACTCTGTTTGCCTTTCATATATCCTTTTTCAGTTCCACCCTGTGCACTGTATTCGGTCTGGCTATTGTATAACCTGACAAGTTTTCCATAAACTTCCTTCTTCCTTGTTTAATTCAAATCAGAGTCTTTTATCATCTGCTCTTGTACAGTTGAACAATTGCAGTGAAATAAAAAGAAATGTTTTGAAATCCGATGCCATGGCAGTTGCCACATCTATGATAACATGGAATGAAAGACACAGGATTGCTAGAGGAAATTGATTACCATTAATAGATCCCATTCATTGCTATGGATGCAATATACTTAACAAGTAACCTTCAATTTATTGTAGTAGTATAGGCTTCAACCTGTTTATGCCTTCATTTACCCCTTTTCATGCCTGCACAAGCAAAAGATCTTTATCTCAATTTTGTTGTTTTTTTTCTACCTGCAGAATCTGCCCCATAAGATTTAAAGATGATTTCAATAACTTACTCGAGGCTATTTAACCCATTGGCTCCCAAGTTTATAGGTACCTCTCCGACCAAACTCACATGCTAACAGCTATTATGTGCAGGTGACTCAAACATTTTCCAACTTATATCCATTCATTCTAAACTTTGAAGATGTTAAATACATACTGTATTATTGAAAAGGTAGAGAAAATTACAGCTGATTTGCTTTTGAAACTGAACTCAAATGATCATTTGAGGGGTTCAAACAAAATTAATAAGATAATCAATAATAAAAAGTTGCACATTGCACCGGGAGGCCTTATTTTGGGAGCCCAACAAACCTAATGGAAAATAATTTGACCAATTAAAAGGCACTTGGAGATCAGGCACCACTTTCATCTCCTCCAGTTCAGCAATGATCCAAAATTAGCTTTCCCATCACATCTTGGAAAACTGCTTCTTGTGGTGTTGGTGGTGGTGATGGTGGTGGTGGGGTGGGAGGGGAATTTTCTCCCCCAGTTGAAAACATAGGAGTGAGTGTCTTTACACCCTCCCGCCAAGTTTCAGCGGCCGTTTCCCATCTCTTGCTTGACTATGGGCAGTCAGGCTCTCAAATGATATAAAGTTTACAGAGTCAGACAACAACAGATGCACGGCCAAACAAGACAATCCTTCCCTAAAAAGGCTTCTAACATTGGAATGTGCTAAATGTGGATAGGATAATGACCAGACCCTAATGTGCTGCTCAAAAACAAAAAGGGCTTCTTTGCAATTGCTTTTTCCCCCTCTCTTGTCAAAGCTGATTTATTGACGTTCATTCCACGGGAAGAATAAAAGACATGGGGGGGGGAGATTATAAATAGTAATTTATAAAAATTAAAAACACAAAGAAGGTGGAAGAATTGATTTAAAAATGACTCAGCAAAGAGGTTATCACTGTAAACCAAAACAGAAAAAACTCAGCAGGTCTGATAGCATCAGTTTCCTGGTGCCAACGTGTTTTTATGGAGGTACTCAAACATCACTAAGCTTCAAAACAAAAACAGAATTACCTGGAGAAGCGCAGCAGGTCTGGCAGCATCGGCGGAGAAGAAAAGAGTTGACGTTTCGAGTCCTCACGACCCTTCAAGAGAACTAGGTGAATCCAAGGAAGGTGTGAAATATAAGCTGGTTTAAGGTGTGTGTGTGTGTGTGTGTGTGTGTGTGTGTGTGTGTGTGTGAGTGGGGGGAGAAGTGGAGGGGGGTGATGTGTTTGGTGGTGGCATCATGCTGGAGTTGGCGGAAATGGCGGAGGATGATCCTTTGAATGCGGAGGCTGGTGGGGTGATAAGTGAGGACAAAGGGGGACCCTATCATGTTTCTGAAGGGAGGAGAAGGCGTGAGGGCGGATGCGTGGGAGATGGGCCGGACACGGTTGAGGGCCCTGTCAACGACTGTGGGTGGAAAACCTCGTTTAAGGAAGAAGGAGGACATGTCAGTGGAACTGTTTTTGAAGGTAGCATCATCGGAACAGATGAGACGGAGGCGAAGGAACTGAGAGAATGGGATGGAGTCCTTACAGGAAGCGGGGTGTGAGGAGCTGTAGTCGAGGTAGCTGTGGGAGTCGGTAGACTTGTAATGGATATTGGTGGACAGTCTATCACCAGAGATTGAGACAGAGAGGTCAAGGAAGGGAAGGGAAGTGTCAGAGATGGACCACGTGAAAATGATGGAGGGGTGGAGATTGGAAGCAAAATTAATAAATTTTTCCAAGTCCCAACGAGAGCATGAAGCAGCACCGAAGTAATCATCGATGTACAGCAGAAAGAGTTGTGGAAGGGGGCCGGAGTAGGACTGGAACAAGGAATGTTCCACATACCCCATAAAGAGACAGGCATAACTGGGGCCCATGTGGGTACCCATAGCCACACCTTTTATTTGGAGGAAGTGAGAGGAGTTGAAGGAGAAATTGTTCAGCGTGAGAACAATTTCAGCCAGACGGAGGAGAGTAGTGGTGGATGGGGATTGTTCGGGCCTCTGTTCGAGGAAGAAGCTAAGGGCCCTCAGACCATCCTGGTGGGGGATGGAGGTGTAGAGGGATTGGACGTCCATGGTGAAGAGGAAGCGGTTGGGGCCAGGGAACTGGAAATTGTTGATGTGACGTAAGGTGTCAGAGGAATCACGGATGTAGGTGGGAAAGGACTGGACGCCATAGACGTCCAATCCCTCTACACCTACATCCCCCACCAGGATGGTCTGAGGGCCCTTAGCTTCTTCCTTGATCAGAGGCCCGAACAATCCTCATCCACCACCACTCTCCTCCGAATGGCTGAACTTGTTCTCACACTGAACAATTTCTCCTTCAACTCCTCTCACTTCCTCCAAATAAAAGGTGTGGCTATGGGTACCCACATGGGCCCCAGTTATGCCTGTCTCTTTATGGGGTATGTGGAACATTCCTTGTTGCAGTCCTACTCCGGCCCCCTTCCACAACTCTTTCTCCGGTACATCGATGATTACTTTGGTGCTGCTTCATGCTCTTGTCGGGACTTGGAAAAATGTTATTAATTTTGCTTCCAATCTCCACCCCTCCATCATTTTCACGTGATCCATCTCTGACACTTCCCTTCCTTGACCTCTCTGTCTCAATCTCTGGTGATAGACTGTCCACCAATATCCATTACAAGTCTACCGACTCCCACAGCTATCTCGACTACAGCTCCTCACACCCCGCTTCCTGTAAGGACTCCATCCCATTCTCTCAGTTCCTTCGCCTCCGTCTCATCTGTTCCGATGATGCTACCTTCAAAAACAGTTCCTCTGACATGTCCTCCTTCTTCCTTAACCGAAGTTTTCCACCCACGGTCGTTGACAGGGCCCTCAACCGTGTCCGGCCCATCTCCCGCGCATCCGCCCTCACGCCTTCTCCCTCCCAGAAACATGATAGGGTCCCCCTTGTCCTCACTTATCACCCCACCAGCCTCCACATTCAAAGGATCATCCTCCGCCATTTCCACCAACTCCAGCATGATGCCACCACCAAACACATCTTCCCTTCACCCCCCCCCCCGGTGGCCTTCTGTAGAGATCGTTCCCTCCGGGACACCCTGGTCCACTCCTCCATCACCCCCTACTCCTCAACCCCTACCTATGGCACCACCCCACGCCCACACAAAAGATGTCACACCTGCCCATTCACTTCCTCTCTCCTCACCATCCAAGGGCCCAAACACTCCTTTCAAGTGAAGCAGCATTTCATTTGCATTTCCCCCAACTTAGTCCACTGTATTCGTTGCTCCCAATGTGGTCTCCTCTACATTGGAGAGACCAAACGTAAACTGGGCGACCGCTTTGCAGAACACCTGCACTCTGTCCGCAAGAATGACCCAAACCTCCCTGTCGCTTGCCATTTTAACACTCCACCCTGCTCTCTTGCCCACATGTCTGTCCTTGGCTTGCTGCATTATTCCAGTGAAGTCCAACGCAAACTGGAGGAACAACATCTCATCTTCCGACTAGGCACTTTACAGCCTTCCGGACTGAATATTGAATTCAACAACTTTAGGTCTTGACCTCCCCCCTCCATCCCCACCCCCTTTCTGTTTCTTCCCCCTTCCTTTTGTTTTTTCCAATAAATTATATAGATTTTTCTTTTCCCACCTATTTCCATTATTTTTAAATATTTTAAAATCTTTTATGCTCTCCCCACCCCCACTAGAGCTATACCTTGAGTGCCCTACCATCCATTCTTAATAAGCACATTTGTTAAGATAATATCACCAACTTCAACACCTATGTGTTCTTTTGTCTGTGACATCTTTTGATGATCTGCTTCTATCATTGCTTGCTTGCCCCTACAACCACACCACCCTCCTCCACTTCTCTCCCCACAACCAACCGCACCCCCCCCCCCCACACACACACACACACACACACACCTTAAACCAGCTTATATTTCACCCCTTCCTTGGATTCACCTAGTTCTGTTGAAGGGTCATGAGGACTCGAAACGTCAATTATTTTCTTCTCCGCCGATGCTGCCAGACCTTCTGAGTTTTTCCAGGTAATTATGTTTTTGTTTTGGATTTCCAGCATCCGCAGTTTTTTTTGTTTTTATCACTAAGCTTCGTGTTGCCAGCGGCAAACTAAGTGTTAAACAATAAGCAACATTTCTCTGGGAGTGTAGCTGTTCCAATCGAAATGGGACAGCAGCAGTGGAAACAGTCGGGAGCAAGGGAGAAAAGTGTCCACACACAACGTACACGCACCCAAACCCTGTACTTGTAAATGTTTAACTGTTTCCAATGCAGAGTTGGAAAACTTGCAAAGTTTAATTCAGGCGGGGAGGGGTGTCTTGCACGCCAGCAAACAGGGCCCATTTATCTCACCCAATGTATAGGTTACGAAGTCGATTTGTTATTAACTCCTCACCCCACCCCTGCAAACTGCAGGCGCCAAGTTAACTTCAAACACCACCCCCCCCCCCCTCCCCCCGAACGTTAAAACAGGAATTCCATACAGAAACATTAGCAGCTTATCACTGGATAACACACATCAACATTCTTGCCAAAAATAACTTACTTTAAAAAAAGGAAAGAGAAAGATCCCGTGGAACTGGTCAAGCCAATGGGGAAGGGAGCAGCACTTATTTTTTGAGCGGGAAGTACGATGAACTATATATTCGTCTTATCTATTCCCAGCAATGAATTAACTGACTGAATGGGAGAAAAGAGAGAGAGAGAGAGTGGGAACCGGGAGAAAAAGACAATTATTAAAGTTAATTTTTTGTAAAGAGCAGTTAAAGGTGGGGGGAGAGATATAAAATAGCATTGTATAAAGCCGAAGACAGCAACACAAACCCCACACACCCCCTGTACCTGTCTGATGATCCATTGATAAGGATACAGTAGACAAAAAGGGTCGTTAGAGAAAGACAACTCAGTATCAGGAACTTCTCGACAGACGAAAACCTCCTCATTTCAATCTGATCGATCATCGGCAACTTCAGGGAGAAAGAGGGAAAAAAATCAACAGTTGTGAATGCTCAGGGAGGGGGGAAGAGAGAGAGAAAATAAAACGCGGTTTCACAAGGGCCAACCCCCTTCAGCTCGTTTAAAACTCACCTCCGTTCACACGTCGTTAAGTTCCCCAACTTCAACTAACTATACAGAAAAGGAATAAATGTGTTTACTTTACAGATTTATTGTTGGAGGATTTGGCAGCTGCGTTTGGTTCACCAACACGAAAAGGAAATCAGAACAAGATTGGGTAGAAACGCAGCCGGTCTGGCAACATCCATGGAGAGGGAGAGACAGACAGTTATTTGTACTTCTAGAGTAACGATCTTCCACCTGATCTGGATAAAAAGTTAGAAATGCAATAGGTTTTAAACTAGTGAAAAGGAGCGTGGGTAAAAAGAGAAAGGACAAGGTGGAGACCAGGAGAGACTCAATGATTAAAAGATACGAAATCAAGGAGTGTTTATGGCACAATTCATGATACAATGTGACTAGAGGTGGTATGAATCATGAACATTTGCAGTCCAAAAGCAATAAAAAAAACCAGAGTAAAACTGAAACTAGGAGGGAACCAAATAAGGGAGATTCCGGTCTGAAGTTGTTGAACTCGCCGTGGAGTGCGGAAGGCTGTAAAGTGCCTAATTGAAAGCTGCGATGCTGTGTTGTTCCTCCACGTTGAGCTTCATTGGAGCGCCACAGGAGGCAGAGGACAGAGAGGTCAGTGTGAGAGCAAGGTGGAGAAGGTCATGAGGACTCGAAACGTCAACTCTTTTCTTCTCCGCCGATGCTGCCAGACCTGCTGAGTTTTTCCAGGTAATTCTGTTTTTGTTTTGGAGAATGAACGTGGTAGGTCACCTCGGGGCCGTGCTTGTGGACGGAATGGAGGTGTTCTGCAAAGCGGTCAGCCAGTCTGAGACCCAGTCTGAGTGGTTTGTTCTCCCCACAATGCAGTAACTCATATTGTGAGCAGCGGATGCATATAAATTGACAGAATTACTGTTTCACCTGGAAGACGTATTTGAGGCCTTAAATAGTGACGGCAGATGAGGTAAAAGGGTGGGTGCTGTCTCTCCACTGCTTATTGCTCATGTGGAAGGGTACTGTGGAGAAAGAGAGACGCGGTGCTGGGGTGATTAAAGAGCAGACCAGGGTATTACAGAGGGAACTGTTTTGGGGTGTTGATTAGGTATCAGTATGTCTCCAGAATCTTCTGCAGGTTAACTGTAAGTCTTTATTAACTACTAGAACAATTTTCATATGTACAGTAAAGAGTACAAGCTAGGAGCCATCTCTATGCTTAGATGTACACACGTCTCTGCTCAACACCACATTGATGTCTGGGTCATGTGCCTTCTTACATCACTGGGTGGTACTGTACTGAGTCCCACATTGACCATGTATGTGCCAGACCCTTATACTACAGGAATGGCCCCTTTGGAACTCTGAAAGGAGGAGAAGACAAGGCAAGAAGGTGTTTGGTTGTGGAATCACACTGGAGGTGGCAGAAATAGCAGAGGCTGATCCATTGATTATAGATGCTACTGGGGTGGAAGACGAGGACAAGGGGGACCCTATCATGGTTCCGAGAGGGAGGGCAAGAGGTGGGAGCAGTGGTAGGGAAAATAAGATGCAGACGCTCAAGGTCTACATTAACCACAGTGCATGGAGAATCCTTGGTTGAGGAAAGAGGAACACATATCGGAACACTGATATGGAAGGTTGCATCATCACAACGGCTGCAACAAAAAAAGAGAATGGAATGTGCTGTTTACAGGAAGCAGGTGATGGGGAAGTGTGGTCGAAGTAGCTGTGGGAGTCAGCAGGCTTTTAGTGAATATTTGTTGATAGCCTCTCAAATTGAGACAGTGACGTCGAGGCAGAGAGGAGGAGAGTCTGAGGTTGACCATGTGAAGATTGGCAGCAAAGTTGATGAAATTTCCCAGTTTGGGAAGAGAGCAGGAAACTGCACTGATACTGTCATCAATGCACTGGAAAAAGGTGAGGGAGGGCACCCAAAAGACTGGCAGAGCTAGGACCCATTTGGGTACCCATGGCAACACTTTTTATTTGGACTAAATTAAAGGAGAAGTTGTTCAGTGTGGGAACAATGCAGCCAGGTGGAGCAGGGTGGGAGTGGGGACTGGCTGGGCTTCTGTTCAAGGAGGAAGTGTATAGATGGAGCCTGTAATAATGCACCATGGTGGAAGGTTACATTTCACTCCAAGAATTCAGAGTTGCTGTGGTAACAACACACTTTTACATGCACGATGTAGTCTGGAGTTATGGATGGTGATGGTAGAGACTTCAACATTCTCTCTATCACATGGCTGACCAGGATTTTTTTTGTTTTGAAAAATATATTTTATTCATAAAATATCTGGAAGAACATTCTAAAACATTTCAAAATCACCCATCACAAAAGTTCAATCAGATTCAACTTTTACACATGGATCACAAGGTGCATCAAAACAGTCAATGAATATTACAATCATTTCAATATGGTCATTACAGACAATCAGACAATCAGACAATGGGATTGGAGTTATCAACATACATCATGTTGCACTCTGAGGTGCTTCAATACATTTATTATACAATTAGTATTCAATGCAGACATTCATTTGGAGCTGTACAGCCCGAGGGGCTCTCAATAGTTCCCAGCCCCTCGGTGCCCTATGGCAGAAAGGTCTTAGACAGCGACCTTTCCCCATTGTGCCTTTGCGGCAGCTGCCCCAAGCTTTAGTGCGTCCCTCAGCACATAGTCCTGGACCTTGGAATGTGCCAGTCTGCAACACTCGGTCGGGGACAACTCTTTGTGCTGGAAGACTAACAAGTTTTGGGCAGACCAAAGAGTGTCTTTCATCGAGTTGATGATCATCCAGCTGCAGTTGATGTTTGTCTCGGTGTGTGTCCCTGGGAACAGAGTCCGTAGAGCGCAGAGTCCTGTGTCACAGAACTGCTCGGGATGAACCTCGACAGAAACCACTGCATCTCTCTCCAGACCTTCTTTGCAAAGGCACATTCCACAAGGAGGTGAACGACGGTCTCGTCCCCACCACAGCCACCTTGAGGGCAACGTTCAGAGTGGGTGAGACTCCTGGTGTGTTGGAAGGATCTGATGGGGAGGACTTTTCTCACCACCAGCCAAGCTACATCTTGGAAAGCTCTGGCAATGAGGCATTCTGCCAAATGACTTTGACAGTCTGCTCGGGGAACCATCCCACAGGATCCACCCTCTCCTTTTCCCTCAGGGCCTCTAAGACATTACATGCCAACCACTGCCTGATGGACTTGTGGTCAAAGGCGTCTCTCTGCATAAATTTTTCCACCAGGGACAGGTGGTACGGCACGGTCCAGCTACTTGGAGCATTCCGCGGCAGCGTGGCCAGACCCATCCTTCACAACACTGGGGACAGGTAAAACCTCAGCACGTAGTGACACTTGGTGTTTGCGTATCGAGGGTCTATGCACAGCTTGATGCAGCCGCACACAAAGGTAGCCATCAGTATGAGGGCGATGTTGGGCACGTTTTTTCCCCCTTTATCTAGAGGCTTGTACATCGTGTCCCTGCGGACACGATCCATTTTCGACCTCCAGGTAAAGCGAAAGATGGCTCGGGTGATCGCCATCGCGCAGGAGTCTGGAATGGGCCAGACCTGCACCACGTACAGCAACAGCGAGAGTGCCTCACACCTGATGACCAGGTTCTTACCCGCAATAGAGAGGGAGCGTCACTCCCACATGCCCAGTTTTCTTTGCACCATAGACACTCACTCCTTCCAGTCTCTAACACATGTCCCGGTCCCTCCGAACCATATCCCCAGCACCTTCAGGCCATCAGCCCTGACAGTGAAGGGGACAAAGGATCGGTCAGCCCAGTTCCCAAAGAACATGGCCTCGCTCTTCCCACAAGTTACCTTGGCTCCTGAGGCCAGTTCGAACTGGTCGCAGATGTGGATCAGTCTGCGCACCGACAGCGGATCCGAGCAGAAGACGGCGACATCGTCCATGTACAGGGAGGCTTTGACCTGAGTGCTTCCACTGCCTGGGATCGTCACTCCTCTTATGCCCGGATCCTTCCTGATGGACTCAGCAATGGGCTCTATGCAACACACAAAGAGGACAGGGGAGAGAGGGCAGCCCTGCCTGACCCCAGATTTAATAGGAAAGCTATCTGTTTCCCACCCATTGATTGAAACTGCGCTACTGATGTTAGTGTAGAGCAGATGGATCCAATTGCGAATTCCCTCCCCAAACCCCATTTTGGAGAGCATATCCACCATGTAGATGTGCGATATTCTGTCAAAGGCCTTCTCCTGATCCAGGCTGATGAGGCAGGTGTCCACACCCCTGTCCTGCACATAGGCAATCGTATCCCTGAGCAGCATGAGGCTGTCAGAGATCTTCCTGCCTGGCACAGTGCAGGTCTGGTCAGGGTGGATCACCAATTCCAGAGCGGATCTGACCCAATTGGCGATGACCTTGGACAGAATCTTATAGTCCACATTCAAAAGTGAAATGGGTCGCCAATTTCTAATTTCCTCCCTTTCCCCCTTGTGCTTGTAGATGAGGATGATGATGCCTTTCCTCATGGATTCTGACATGTTGCCTGCCAGGAGCATACTCTCATACACTTCTAGCAGGTCTGAGCCGATCCAGTCCCACAGAGTCAAATAGAACTCCAACGGCAAGCCATCGCTTCTGGGAGTTTTAGTCTTCTCGAAGGACTCAAGGGCCTTAGTTTGTCAGGAGTTAGCGGTTTGTCCAGGCTCTCCCGTGTACTGTCGTCTAAGACCTCCGTGATAGAGGACAGGAAGGACTGGGAGGCTGTGCTGTCTGTGGGCTTCACGTCATACAATCCGGCATAAAAGGATTTGCTGATCCTCAAAATGTCGGATTGACATGACTTTACTGAGCCGTCTTCTTCCTTCAGGCTGCTAATCAGAGAGAGAGCTCTGTGTACCTTTTGGAAGAAGAAACATGAGCATGTCTCATCCTGCTCCACAGAGCGGACTCTGGAACGGAAGATGATCTTGGAGGCCTCTGAGGCAAAGAGCGAGGCTTGCTGGCTCTTCACCTCTTGGAGTTCCTCCTTGACATCGACCCCCATCAACTGCAGCTGGAGCAGATTTTGCATGTTTTTCTGGAGTTGGGACATTTCCCTGTGTTCCTTTCTAGCTTTCTGGGCGCCTTTGAGGATGAAAAACCTCTTGATGTTTCCCTTGATCACTTCCCACCAGTGAGTCTGGGACTCAGAGGGGTTTCACAGTTCTCCAACCTCTGTAATCCCTCTCGAGCTCCTCAATGTTCTCTGGGGTCAGCAGTTGCACATGGCTGACCAGGAATCTCTCCTATTAACCGCCTGCCATTGACGTATGCATTGGAATGATTTGCGGGTTGATACTCGAGCTGTTTGTCCACGTTATGAACACACTTCCTTGGCCATCAAGTCCTGGGGTGGGACTCAAACCCAGAGCTTCTGGGTCAGAGACAGGGATGCTACCCACTGTGCCACAAGACCTCCCCAAGCACCATTATAGCAAGTACTAAAACTGATAGTTTAAGCAAAGCTGTTCAGATATGCAAACAAGGGGAGGAGAAATACTATTTACATCAATGTACTTTGAGCTCAGGCAAAGCAATTAGAAAGAATTTGCATTCGTATAGTGTCTTTCATGATTTGAGCACATCCCAAGACATCTTACAACCAGTGGAGTACTTTCTTGTAAAGTAGCCACTGTTGTAATGTACAATTTGTTAACCATCTACAAGTCAGGAGTGTGATGGAATACTCAACATTTGCTTTTTGGAGTGCAGCTCCAACAATATTCACCATCTAGCACAAAGCAGCCTATTTGACTGACACCCCATCTGCCAGCATAAACACTCACTCCCTACCACCAGTGACAGAAATGCATCCCATCTACAAGATGCACTGCTGCAACTCGCTAAGGCTCCTTCCACTGCAGCTAACAAACCTGCCACCTCTCACCACTTAGAAGAACAAAGACAGCAGACACATGGGAAAATCACTACTGGCAAGTTCCCCTCCAAGACACATACCTTCTTGACATGGAAATATATCACCACTTCTTAATTGTAGCTGGATCAAAAATCCTGGCACATCTTACTTAACAGAACTGTAGGCTGTACCCACATCAGGCAAAGTATAGCAGCTCAAGGACAAAATTGCCATTTTTTAAGGACTATCTTGACAAGGTAGAAAGAGAGAGTGAGCGAGACGGAGCGAGCAAGGGCGTACAGGACACAATTTCAAAATGATTAGATGATTGACACAGAACTTAGAAGTATTGTGAACTGTGTGTGAAAAGGGGAAGCTTCAAGTGGTTCTAGTTCTGTTGAAGGGTCATGAGGACTCGAAACATCAACTCTTCTTCTCCACCGATGCTGCCAGACCTGCTGAGTTTTTCCAGGTAATTCTGTTTTTGTTTTTTATTATTTTAAGCTTCAAGTGGACACAGATAGGCAGGTGGAATGGACAGACATATGGCAGATGAAATTTAATGCAGAGGAGTGTGAAGTGATAACAGTTTGAAAGGAAGAACAAGGAGAGGTAATATAAAATAATGGGTGCAATGTTGGAGGTGGTGCAGGAGCAGAGAAAGCTGGGGGTACATGTGCACAAATCATGGAAGGTGGAAGGACAGGTTGAAAAAGTGGTTAAAAAGGCTTACGGGCTCCTGGGCTTTACAACTGGGGTACAAAATCAAGGAAGTGAAGGATTTAGAGGGGGTGCATAAAAGATTTATGAGAATACTTCCAGGATTGAGGGACTTAATTTACATGGTAGATTGGAGAAGCAGGGATTGTTCTTTTAAGAAGGTTGAAAGCAGATGTGATAGAGGTATTCAAAATGATGAAAGGTCTAGACACAAGAGATAGAAACTGTTTTCATTGGCAGAAGGTTCACAAATCGGGGACACCAGTTTAAGGTGATCGGCAAAAGGAGCAGCAGCAACATGAGGGAAAAACTTTTTTGTGCAACAAGTGGTTAGAATCTGCAATGCCCGAGAGTAGTCAAGGAGGTAGTTTCAATCGCAGCTTTCTAAAGAGAATTGGATAAATACCCAAAGAGAAAAAAATTTACAGGGCTACGGGAAAGGTCAGTGCAGTGGGACGAGCTGAGTTGCTCTGGCAGAGAGCCAGCACAGACGCAATGGGCCAAATGACCTATTTTCTGTAGCCACTCTATCATTCTAATATCATGAGACTGACCTCCGGTTGATGAGTATCCCTGTCTGTTGAAGCAGTTTTATTTATGCAGCAATAGGCATCGTAACCACTTCCAAAACAGTAAGTTTACATGAAGCATATGATATTTCTGGATAATAGTTTGCATTGTTCTTGAGATTTTGCCAGTATAAAATAGTCTTATCTGATTAACATAAGTTAAGGAATGTGAACTGTATTTAGTTGTAATACGATGGTACCGATACGCCTTAACTTAGTTAAGTCCTCTCCCACCACCCCCTGAGAAAAATCTTGCTTTCTACAATTCCATTTGTATCTGGTGTTTACCAAACACAATCTTAAACGTTTAATCGTTCCATAGTCTTGCCTCCTGCCAGTCACTGGAGCAGACACAAACACAGACTGCATCAAAGGAGTTGAACCAAAAAATTAACTTTCAGGGTATTGCAAGAAAGTCTAACTTTTATGCCGCCTTGAAATAGGGTTGCCAACTGCGATCAAATGTATTCCTGGAGGTTCCATCACCTGACTTGCCCCCATGTTCCAGCCATTAGTCGGCCAACACATCCATCCTTGTGACGTACCGCCTTCCTAAGCCAATTGGAAAGCAAAAGACTCATTACCCAATTGGATGATGCCTAATTATCAGCCAAACACCCCACCCATTTTCAATATTTTTATGTCTGATAAAGAGAAATGTTTAAAGAAAATTTTAAAATAGATATCTTTTTTAATGAGCCAATGATTTCTCTCCAGGATTGCACAGGGCAGTGCCCTGGAGATTGGTCTTCATCTCTTGGAGACTCCAGGCCAACCCTGGAGGGTTGGCAACCCTACCTTAAAAACTCACTTCCAACACAGTGTAAACTCACGTTCCTTAGTCATAAGGAATTGGCCATCAGAAAAACACCTTAATCCTGAAGTGGGCATCACTATTCAACCACATGATAGACATGATGCAGGAAAACTATTTAACCCATCCCATGCTAATCTATCAAGAAACCGACAAAGCACCCCCAAATATTACAACATCCAACTGTTAAATATATTTCACGTGGAGATCATTTTCTTAGCCGGAAAGAATTTTCTGACATCAAATCCGAAATTAGTTTTTTGCCTGTTCGAACGTATTCTCTCTCCCTTCTTGTTACTGTTTATATTGAAGTATCATATTCCAGGTGATCCTTTTCTGTGATCACTAGATTATCTGGTCTCCTCTTAGCCAGCCCTTCCTCACAAAAAAATCAACCTTCTAGCTCTTCTTGCCCACTGCCTCCAGCCTTGTAAAGTGGCGACTAAAGCTAGATATCGTACTCAACATGGGGTGTGACCACAACACTGTGCAGGATCTGGCATTCCTCCAATGACCAGCGTGTAAACTAATGATAACGATTCCAGTGCACTCGTACACGCTCTGAACGTTACGCAAGCATGATACACAATTGATCCAACAATATTAACTAGTGTTTAAAAAAAAACGAGAAAGTGTCTTGGAAAAACAAAACTAAAAACATCCATTGCAACGTCCACAGCCTGAATTTCTGGGCTGGGCAGGAAGTGAAGGGTACTGCTCAACACATTTATCTATCTCGAACATAGACGTCTGGAGCTTTGAAGTAACTGCATGTTTCAGCGTGTAAACGCTCAGCACCCTCGCCAGTAATTGCAGCAGACGTGCACGCTTCATAAGAGCTAAAACAGCAAACTTTCCCCCTCGGACTTACCCAGGAAGTTGAGTTTCACGTGCTCGATTTAAAAATCACGAATTTCTCAGCAATAGAGAGAACAGTCAGCTGCCAATGCTGGAGTCAGTACTGTATTGCCCCCCACCAGAAAACCAGAATTACATATTTCACTGCATGTGGCTGACCGCTTCACTCCAATAAGTCGTGGCTTAATTTGTTATGTTCGAAATCCCTCCCCCCTAAAAATCTCTTCAGTCAAAATGCCGACGGCGCCTCAGTCGTACGGGCTTTTCAAACCACTCAAGAGAACACAACCCAAACACTACTCTTTTTGTTCACTAACTAACTGTGAGGGCACCGGGGGAAACAACCTAGGCGTGGCTTTGTAATCTCTGAAGAAAATAGCCTACTTCAGGAACAGCTGCTTATGAGCAGGAAGCTGGGTAATGTTCAGAAGTTGAACTGCTACAATAACTTTCCCTGATCAACAACAGAAAGCCACCGTTCTCGCCATCAAAAAGTTCCCGTTCACCCTTTAAGCTCTGCATCCATTGGACAATTGTTGCAAACTTCCTGTGCAATTGGTTTTAGTTTCAACCTAATTCTGTCAAATGGCGACCAGCAATACTTATACCCACAGTTTTGTTCTCAAAGCTGCAAAAGGTACACAAAAGTGACTTTTTGTAGTCGCTCGGCTGCATTCCAAAACACAACACAAATAACTAATCACATTAAAGTGCAGTGATAGAGGAAACGACATTGGAGTCACTAGTGGGACTGACCTGTTTGATCGCCTGATCTTCTTTCTTAATATTGACATTGGTGGAAGTGATTTTGAAATGTTTTGTAATGTTCTTCCAGATATTTTATGAATAAAGTATATTTTTCAAAAAAAATGCATTGAGTGACTTTGACCTTTGTCACCTTAAGGGCAAGGGCAGCAGGTGAATGGGAACACCATCACCTCCACGTTCCTCGCTGAGTCACACGCCATCCCAACTTGGACATCCGTTGCCCATTTCTTCATCATTGCCAGGACAAAATTCTGGAACTGCCTATCCATCAGCACTGTAGGAGCCCCTTTAGCAGACAGGGAAGGAATTCCAGGATTTTGATCCAGCAGATTCAATCGAGGCATTCAAGGGGGAATTAGATGATTATTTGAAAAGAAACAATCTTCAGGGTTACAGGGAGAAGGCAGCAGAATGGCGCTAGGTGAAATGCTCACCTCAGTCCCAGGACATCACTGCAGGAGTCCATCAGGGTAGTGTCCTCTGCCCAACCATCTTCAGCTGCTTCAACAGTGACCTCCCCCCCCATTATAAGGTCAGAAGTGGGGATTTTCACTGATAATTGAACAATGCTCAGCACCATTCGCGACTCCTTGGATATTGAAGCAGTCTGTGTCTATATGCAGCAAGACCTGGACAATACTCAGGCTTCGACTGACAAGTGACAAGTAACATTCACACCCCACAAGTGCCAGGCAATGACCATCTCCACCCAGAGAGAATCTAACCATTGCCCCTTGACATTCAATGGCATTACCATCACTGAATCCCTCACTATCAACATCCTGGGGGGTTATCATTGACCAGAAAGTGAACTGGACCTGCCACATGAACACTGTGGCTACGCAAGCAGGTGAGAGGCTGGGAATTCTGCAGCAAGTAACTTGCTCCACAAAAGCTTCCTCCCACCTTATATCGACCAAACTTCTCAAAATATCCTTCTGTTCCTTTCTCCCTCATGTGCTTATGCACACTTCCCCTTAAATATATCGATACCACTCACTTTACCTTCCTTGTGATCTTGGGCTCCATATTCTAAACATTCCCTGGGTAAAGCGGTTTCTCCTGAATTCCTTATTGGATTTATTAGTGACAATCTCATATTAATCGCCCCTGGTTTTGGTTTACCTTGTCAAACCATTGCACAATCTTAAAGACCTCTGTCATCACCGTTCACAGCAAAGAGGTTTTAATTCCACAGTGTGTGTGTGTGACACCCTCAACCAGATCCCTGCTGGGAAGTGAAGTCTGATTAATAGGTTCCGCTTCCAGTTGGGTGGCAAGCTGGTCAATGAAAATCACGCATAAGTCCATGCTGGGAGGAGGGGGGGGGGGAGCACCATCCTCGGGAGGGTGATTCCATTGAAGGGGTTGGGGAGGGGAGTCGATTGGGTGGACTGCCAATCTTAGGGTCCTGTGGGGTGAGATGCTTTGTTGGTGGTGGGGTGCAAGGTCAAGGTGGGGATAAAATCTGAGGTTTGGGGGGGGGGGGGGATTTTGTGAAGGCTGGGGTACTATGGAAGGGTACGGAGGACTGTTGGCGGGTGCTGGGAATACAGGTTGTCAGGCTGATGGAGAAGAGGTTGACGACCAGGTATAGGAATGACGAATCAGAGGCCCAGGAGGAGGGGTTGTGGAATTATAGGCCTGCGGGTGGATGAATGATGGTGGTTGGAAACAGAGGTCCTGTGGGGAGGGGTGGTGATCAGAGAACTCGCTGGGAAGTTTAGGAGGCAGTGCGTTAAGGCAGTGGGGTGTAGTGCCTGAACACAGGCAGCCAGACTGGATCCAGGAGTGGGCATAAAAGCTCTAGATCTATCAAGACAGAGCTGACAGATTCCCCAAGGCTCAGGAAACTCGGCCAACTAGAGTTAAAGCTGAACGATGATGAGACTCGCAGTGTGTTGGAGGTGGGTTTGGATGGGAAAATTCATTCTTAAGACTTTAACCCTCTGCCCAAACCAAAGTTGCCTTTTTTTTTTTCAGTGTTATGACACAGCCGATGGTAAATGCTGAGTTGTTCAAATTCCAGAGGGAAACTTGAAACAGCTACCACAACTAATTTTGCAATTTGTAAGCTTCAAGATGTGGGCTTTGAATTCAGTAGTAATAAGACCATTGAGCCTTATAGGTTTTTACAAAACTAGATTAAACATTTATTGATAAGAGAAATGATTTTAAGCACATACATATGTCTACAAATTATGACTACAATAACTTCTAAATCCCCTAATTAATCTGACTCCCAGTTACACCTCCATTAAGGCACATAGATTTTAAAACGTCTATTCAAAGAAACATGATACCCTGAACAATCCAACTCAAAGTGAATTTTCTTAACTTCAGTTCATTGTAGACAGCAGCTTGAGGCATAGATGCTGAAGGCTTTTCACACTTTGGTTTAGGCAGGGAGTTAAAGTCTTAAGAATGATTTTTCCCATCCAAACTCATCTCCAACACACTGCGAGCTTCATCATCATTCAGCTTTAAACTCTGGTTGGCCGAGTTTCCTGAGCTTGTGGAACCTGTCAGCTCTGCCTAGGCAAGGGCTTGACAGATCCAGAGCTTTTACACCCTTACACTTGCCTCCCCTGACACACAGCCTTTGCTTCTTTATACATATTTTCCCCTTTTAATGTAAATTCCCATTGTTCCACTATGTCTTTGGACTTTACTTCCCTGATCATAAAATATTCTCATAGCACGAATTTTACCAGCAATCTTTGGGAAAAATAAACACACTGTTTCTGAACTTCACCTGGCTTGGTGACACATTTCACTCCCTCTTTTGAAAACAATCTAGACTGGTTTATTTAAAAATGCAAATGTTCCCTTGACACCTATGTTTACCTACTTAACATTTCAAACCTAGCTTTATCTTTTCCAACACATCAAAGCCTTCAGATCAGCTGCCTTTAACTCAATTAAGTCTCACACAGACATGCACACACACATATTGCCAGATACTATTATTTCATAACAAATTCCAATAACATTATTATATCTTCCTGACACTAGTTAAAATTAACTCCAAGGTCTCTGTTAGTCCTGGAACATAACCATTGCCTGCCTGCAGCCTTCATCAATCTGTAAGGCTAGGTTAGCACCCTCCTTCATTACCATCCCTTCAAACAAGAGCAATCTAAATAAAAGGATGACCGAGCGTTATTAGCAATACTTTGTATTAGTCATGATATAAAACTATTAAGGCTGGTACAATGTATTCCTGTTGGGACAGGTTTCTGTGAATTGCTGAGCTGGATGTACAGTCATAGCTCTGTTCTCCTCAACCATGGTGGGAGGCAATGCTTTCAACAGCCAATGTGACTCTGGGGTTCACTGCAGTTATTTGGTGAGCTCAGACCATTCTGCTCCTCTTGCCTCTGGTTCATCTGCCAATTACCTTAAATAGAAGTTTTTTTTTTAACTTCTGTTCCTCGTAGATTTCACAACATTCTGTTACACTGGCCTTAAGGCAATCTGTGCCCATGCCAAAGAAAAGAGGGTAAGTAGGTTGGCTCTCTTACTCATTAGTAGGGTTCTTTCTGATAATTTTAATTAACTAGAGTTTGAGTGAAGTGAAGCTGCCTGAAGAGTGCCTAATCAAGACCAATACCATCATCAAACCAAGTAGGAGAAGGAAACAAATGCTTCTAGGATAGCTTACCTCTCATAAATACACTCCACCAACTATAGTTTTGAAGAATGTAAGTTCATATAGCTTAAGCACAAAGGAGTCAAAAGGAATTGGAACACGTTTTTTGGACTTTAATTCCTAAAATCTGATCTGTCCCTGGTCCTCAAAAAGAGAAAGATGTAGGAGTTTAGGCCATTGTTGGAATATGGCCTACCCTTTCACTTCTGATTGAGTTCACAGTGAGGCAACTGGAGGGATTCCTGATGGGAGCGGGCTCTAATTCCTCAGTTTAAAGTCTATTTTGTCCACCTCACAGCAAAAGGTTTGTCAGACGGCCGAGAACTGGAACTGCTGAAGTTGAAGCCTCACTCGACACTATGGAAATAATTTATCTGATTATTATCATGTTTTGAGTTGTCAATGGTGTGGTTTACAGGGTACTGAATGATATGGTCAACTGCCAAAAAAAACCAGTATTCACTAAGTAAAGTTAAATTCTAACTTGCTATATAGGTTCCAGTTACAAATATCTGCAGATTCTCTGATCTCTCTTGCTTGTGAGTACTATTTAGAACAACTTAGGGAGTTACATTTTATCTACAGTTCCTGTGTGAGTAGCATCATGCTGTCCTGTTCCAATGATAGCTGCAACAAAGTGCCTTTTTTATTTCAATGTAGAAGTCAGCCAGTGAAAAAAGGGACTTTTAAGCAGAAACATGACGTTAACAAGAATTCGGACACATATCATCCGCCATCTCTGAATAACTAAACTTAATGTAAAAAGTTGGAGAAAGGAGAGCTATTATGACTAACCGGTGGGTGACCGCACATTTTAAACACTGGAAATTATTCCTTATTTATCTATTCACTTAGAGTGGATAAAGCTGAAACACTCAACAAGTGATTGGAGTTTTTAGTACATGACTGGGCCTCACTGTGAACTCAATTAGAAGTGAAAGGGTAGGCCATATTCCAACAATGGCTTAAACTCCTACATCTTTCTCTTTTTGAAGACCAGGGACAGATCAGGTTTTAGTTATTAAAGTCCAAAAAACGTGTTCCAATTCCTTTTGACTCCTTTGTGCTTAAGCTATATGAACTTACATTCTTCAAAACTATAGTTGGTGCAGTGTATTTATGAGAGGTAAGCTGTCCTAGAAGCATTTGTTTCTTTCTCCTACTTGGTTTGATGATGGTATTGGTCTTGATTAGGCACTCTTCAGGCAGCTTCACTTCACTCAAACTCTAGTTAATTAAAATTATCAGAAAGAACCCTACTAATGAGTAAGAGAGCCAAACTACTTACCCTCTTTTCTTTGGCATGGGCACAGATTGCCTTAAGGCCAGCGTAACAGAATGTTGTGAAATCTACGAGGAACAGAAAAAAAAACTTCTATTTAAGGTAACTGGCAGATGAACCAGAGGCAAGAGGAGCAGAATTGTTTTTCTAACATCGCCAACTGTTATGATCTGAATTGCACTGTCCGAAAGGGTGGTGGAAGTGGGTTCGATAATAACACTCAAAATGGAATTGGATAAATATTTGAAAGGGAAAAACTTGCAAGACAATGGGATTAATTGGAGAACTCTCTCAAAGAGCAAGCAAGGGCACAAATAGCCAAATGACTTCATCCTGTGCTCTCTCATTCTATGAGTCTGTGATATGGCACCTTTCGTGTGTATAGGTCATCCCGAAGTGCTTCCCAGACAATTAAGTCCTTTGAATTGCAGTCACTGCTGTAACGTAAGTAAAGTTAGTGTAGTGTCAGCCTTGGCTCAGCAGTAGAGATCTGGACCTGTTGGCTAAGGGTCAAGTCTCAACTCTGAGGAAACATCAGCATGTAGCCTTGGCTGATACTTCAGTGCAGTACTGAGATGCTGCCTTTCAGATGAGATGTTAAAGAGGTCCTGCAATGCAATTCGATGAATAGCAGGGAGTTCTCTAATTGCCCCAAGCAATACTTATCCTTCAGCCATTGGTTTAGCATGATCATTCGATAGCCATATAAATAAACTTATATGACAGAATTTGTTAATGGCAAAAACAAATTAAAATTTATAGCAATTCAATCACCTTTGTTCATTATTAAAATGTGATTTGAATGTTCTAATGGAGTACACTCATTATGTAAAATTTAGTCACAAGATACAAACCTTGATTTATTTTTAATTGTGTAACATGACAGCAGTCACCCGACTGTTTCTGACACTTCGATCTATGTTTACAATAAGTGGCGCCTCAGAAGCCTGTAACTGCCAGTTAAGAAGTTGGTTCATATATCATATGCAGTCAGCTGCTATGATTGCACAACAATGATCCTTGATCTGTTTTCAGATATATTTTGATGACATCTAGCATTGAGGGTCTATTCCCTGCTTAAAAACTCACTCACCTTGTCACTGGCTCCATCCCTCTCCCTGGCAGCTGAGACTGAACCACACTGATTGCAACCTTGATGTCATATTTGACCCTGAGATGAGCTACCAAGCACATATCAGCACCATCACTAAAACTGCCCATTTCTACTTCCATAACATCACTTGACTCTGCCCCTACCTCAGCTCTTCTGCTGCTGAAACCCTCATCCATGTCTTGTTATTTCTAGACTTGACTATTCCAATGCACTTCTGCCCAGCTCCTAAATGCTAACCTCCATAAACTTGAGATCATCCAAAGTTCGGCTGTTTGTGTCTACACTCGCACCAAGCCCCATTCACCCATCACCCCTGTGCTTGCTGACCTGCATTGGCTCCTGATCAAGCAATGTCTTAATTTTTAAATTCTCACCGTGGTTTTCAAATCCCTCCCCCTTCCTGAACCCTGTAACTCCTTCAGACTCATAACCCTTCTAGATATCTACACTCCTCCAATTCTGACCTTTTTAGCTTCTCTCACTTTAATCACACCACCATTGGTGGCCGTGTCTTCAGCTGCCAAGGCCACAGAATTATCTCCCTAAACACCTCAGCCTCTCCACCTTCCCTTCTTCCTTTAAGACAGTCCTTAAAACCTATCCCTTTGGCCACATTCTTGGTCATCTGTCCTAATATCTCCTTATGTGGCTCTGTGTCAAATTTTTGCCTCACAATACTTCTATAAAGTGCCTTAGGATATTTTATTAGGTTGAAGGTACTACATAAATACAAGTTGTTATTCTATCTACATATGGTAAGTTACCATTACAGACATATTTTACTAAGACAGTCAAAATACTGTGTACCTACTACTTATAATGGTGAAAATAGATGACAGTTAGCATTCCTTCCTCAATTTACTCTAATCTTTTGGAGTTGAGCTTATGCATTTTTGTATTTGGTTCTACGTAAAGTAATAATTCTCAAAGTAGTTCTTGATATACACTGCAACACACTAGGATGGATCAGGTTAAGACTATGATATCACTCGGTGTGACGGGGTAGGGGAGAAAGTGGGAAAAAAAGTCAAAATACAATTCCCAGCACTCACTAAATGAACTGAGCCATTATTATATTGGTGTTTGAGAGAACTTGGTGCGCACAAATAGGCTACAAAGTTTTTTAAACATTACAACATTAACCACATGTCAAAAATATACTTCATTGGGTGCTTGATGCTTTGGAATGTCCTTAAGTCATGAAAGGGGCTATATAAATGCAAGACTTTCTTTTGAGGCATGCAACAGTGCACTGAGAGGAAAAATCAGAAAATGCTGGAAATACTCAACAGGCCAGGCAGTATTTGTGGAGAATAAACAGAGTTAAACCTTTCAGGTCTGTGACCCTTCATTAGTAAACTGAGGGCAGGTCACTGACCTGTAACCTTGCCTGGCAACAACAGGCCAACCAGTTAAAAAAGTAATAAACCTATCATTTTGCGAAGTCCATGAGCTCTGTCATAGTGCCAGCTACAGCTAGTGTGTCACCTTTGGTAAGGAATATGCTTTTATGTGTTAAAGCAAGGTTTGTGGATATCCCCCTGATGTGATCCAAAAATAGAAATGTCTTACAGAACTTCAGCACTGCTGAAAAAAAGAGACATGTCTAAACTTTTAGACTTGCACTCTTCAGGACACTTTGCAAGGATGCCAATATAAGGGGCAAAAATATATTGGTATTCTTGCAAAGTGTCCTGAGGAGTACAAGTCTAAAAGCTTAGACATGTCTCTTTTTTCAGCAATACTAAAACTGTTTTCTTGTAATATGTCACAGAGCTCCAGCAATTCTAATGGCTGATTCAATACCAGGAGTTTCCAAGTTTTAGAACCTGATGGCAGTTGTAAACATTTTTGGAAATCTCTCAAAGAGCTTGCGTATATGCCTTTTACACCTTCAGCACAATCCAAAGCGCTTCTCAGCCAAGCAGCACTTTTGATGTGTAGTACTGTTGAAGTGAAGGCAAGCGTGACAGCCAACTTGAGTGCAGCAAAGTCCCACAAGGAGCAAAAAGATAAGCGATTTCTTTCTCTAAACTGACCTTAGTTTAGGGATAAAAGTTGGCCAGGACATGAGCCTGGCTCACTCTTCAAGCTGCCCAATGTCCATTTGGACAAGCAGTTTAATGCCTCATCCAAAAGATGACACCACCCTTAGTACAGCACTGAAGCACCAGGGTATGCTCAAAATCTGGAGTGGAGCCTGAATCCATGACCTTCTGACTCTGAAGGAAATGCTATCATTGCTCCAAACTGAGAGAATTCTCAGCCCAGCTCCTGGGTAGAAGGGCAGATAAACTCATGAAATGGCATTATTTATTACCCTGTAAAACAATCAGCATGTTGTCTCACAGCTGAGGGATGAATTGATAGAGACGGATGAGCAGTGATCTCACTGAATGGCAGAACAGGCTTGATGGGGTTTTTAAAAATGTATTCTTTCATGGGATGTGGGCTTCGCTGGCTGGGCCAGCATTTATTGCCCATCCTGAATTGCCCTTGAGAAGGTGGTGGTGAGCTGCCTTCTTGAATCACTGCAGTCCATGTGGTGTAGGTATACCCACAGTGCTGTTAGGGACGGAATTTCAGGATTTTGACCCAGCGACAGTGAAGGAACGGCGATATATTTCCAAGTCAGGATGGTGAGTGGCTTGGAGGGGAACTTGCAGGTGGTGGTGTTCCCATGTGTCTGCTGCCCTTGTCCTTCTAGATGGTAGAGATCACAGGTTTGGAAGGTGCTGTCGAAGGAGTTTTGGTGAGTTCCTGCGGTGCATCTTGTAGATTGGACATATTGCTGCCACTGTGCGTCGGTGATGGAGGGAGTGAATGTTTGTGGATGGGTTGCCAATCAAATGGGCTGCTTTGTCTTGGATGATGTCAAGCTTCGAGTATTATTGAAGCTGCACTCATTCAGGCAAGTGGAGAGTATTCCATCACACTCCTGACTTGTGCTTTGTAGATGGTGGACAGACTTTGAGGAGTCAGGAGGAAAGTTACTCACCACAGAATTCCCAGCCTCTGACCTGCTCTTGTAGCCACAGCATTTATATGGGTAGTCCAGTTCAGTTTCTGATCAATGGTAACCCCAGAATGTTGATAGTGGGGGATTCAGCGATGGTAATGCCATTGAATGTCAAGGGGAGATAGTTCGTTTCTCTCTTGTTGGAGTTGGTAATTGCCTGGCACTTTTGTGGAGTGAATGTTACTTGCAACCTATCAGCCCAACCTTGAATGTTGTCCATGAATGTTGAGTCTACTGCCAAGGATTGTTGCTGCACACCCTACGGTGTATGAGCTATCTCTGCCGGCAACTTCCAGATTTCTGTTTTACTAAACATATGCAGATGCCAGAAGTTGCTATTTACTCCAAGATGTAGATGAGCACTTTTATCCTCATCTTTATTATTAATACAAAATCCGGGCCAATAATTTTCAAACACAAAACATGATTCAGACTTACCCGGAGAACAGAAGGCTAAAGCTCAGGAAATTAAACGTAAACTGCTTTTAAGAAAGTAAATGTGTACCATAGACTCAATCTCAGAAGATGGCACATACTTTCATTTCTCATCCAATTGCTTCTTGAATCTGAATTAGGCCAAACTCTAATAAATTATATTTTATAAAGGAAATGGGCTAAGGTTTTCTATGTTTATTCTTATATCCAATTCCTACAACCCACACAGAGACTTTCATCCCAATTGTTTAGACAGGATATCAACTTGGATTTCAGAGATAAAAGAATATATCACAAAATACATTGTTACAGTGCTCCAAAACCACACAATTTCATTCTGTGTTTTTTCCAAACGTCTATAGCTACAGAATTGATATGTTAACCATAAATCAACTGGATGTCCTGCATAAATTAAATAACTGGGCACACTCCAAGCTGAGTTTGGAACTTTTCATCATGATGTTGGTACAAAGCTATGATTTAATTGTGTGCACACTCCTGCTTTCTGTTCATCATTTTCATGGGAAAGCAACATGCATGCAGCAGATGTGAGTTACACATTCCACAACAACAGAGGCATTCAAACTCCCCTCTGCCAGTAACTATTGCCACTCCGATGTACCCAATGTACTTAGCAACACCTTTGTCTCCCCTCAGCCAGTTTGGGGAAAAATTTTCATAAGAGCAATGAACACAGGAATTAGGAGCAGGAGCAGGCTACTCTGCTCCCCGAGCCTGCTCCGCCATTCAATAAGATCATGGTTGATCTGAATGTAACCTCAACTCCACATTCCTGCCTACCTCCAATAACCTTTCACCCCCATGTTAATCAAGAACCTATCTAGCTCTGCCTTAAAAATATTCAAAGACTCTGCTTCCACCGCCTCTTGAGGAAGAGAGTTCCAAAGACCCTCAAAGAAAAAAAATTCTCATCATCTCTGTCTTAAATGAGCCACCCCTTATTTTTAAACAGTGACCCCTAGTTTTAGATTTTCCCACAAGAGGAAACATCCTTTCCACATCCACCCTGTCAAGAGCCCTCAGAATCTTAAAAGGTTTCAATCAAGTTGCCTCTTAACTCTTCTAAATTCCAACGCATACAAGCCTAACCTGTCCAGCCTTTCCTAAGACAACACACCCATTGCTGGTATTAGTCTAGTAAACCTTCTCTGAACTGCTTGTAATGCATTTACATCTTTCTTTAAATAAGGAGACCAGCACTGTACACAATAATCCAGATGTGGCCTCACCAATGCCCTGTTCAACTGAAGCATAATCTCCTTACTTTTGGAATCAATTCCCCTCACAATAAATGATAATATTCTATTAGCTTTCCTCATTACCTGCTGTACCTGCATACTAACCTTTTGCGATACATGCACTAGGACACCCAGATCCCTCTGAATCTCAGAGCTTTGCAATCTCTCACCATTTAGATAATAAGCTTTTTTATTCTTCCTGCCAAAATGAACAATTTCACATTTGCCCACATTATACATTCACCCACATTATGCAAATTCATGGATGCCATCGATGCTTAACAATCTTGCTTGTTCTATGGAAATTATAAAAGTCCATTCATCAATTCCTTATTATCTCATATGTTTTGTTTAGACATTGCCATTGTAATTCCACTTCAAATATCATGTCAAAGACCACACCAAACACATTCCAAAGTACCGCATTCTTAATGAAATAGAGAACACGGTTTAATAGAATGACTGCGATGCCACTCAGAGGTATGGAATACAATTGTACATTAAATTTAACAGCATAAAACTGGAATTTAAAAGTTTTCATAACTATAAAAGCAAAATACTGTGAATGCTGGAAATCTGAAATAAAAACAGAAAATGCTGGAAAAACTCAGCAAGTCTGGCAGCATCTTTGGAGAGAGAAACAGAGTTTCGAGTCCATATAACTTCTTCAGAGCTCTAGGTCACCTGGTCATAATGCTCATTTGGAGAGCCAGTGCAGACACGATGGGCCGAATGGCCTCCTTCTGTGCCGTTAAAATTCTGTGATAACTAGACGGCATCACAATTTGTTACTTTTGTTATACAAAAACTTGCCTATGGTGACTGTTCAATCTGACCATTGAATCATGAATTTCACAGAAAAATTATAAAAACAAGTGATTCAGTGTTTCAGGATAGAATGTTCTAATGTGTAGGCTGGGAGTGTATATGTCTCATAAATATACAGTGCATTGGTTATTCTTAATTGAAGCAAAACACTGGCAATTCCAAGTCATATAATGCACGCACATAGGAATAAAAGAAAACTTTTAAAATGATGGCAACTTTACTCAAGAAACCCATCATACACAATGAACCTAAAGTATTTTGATCGTAACTAATTAATAAATTGATGATTTTTGATACTCTTTGTTGCTTCAGAAAAGATCAACATTTTAATAACAGGTTGTGGTCCTAAAATACTACAAGTCTGAAACCAGTACCTTTAGAGTGTGTAGTGCAAGCACCAACATCGAGGCTATATTGTGGACTACGTTTCACTCTGCCCTCCAGGAAATCAGCACCAAGTTATGCTCCCCCTCCAGCTTTTCTTGTCAGCAAGATACAACAGTGCCATTAGCTTTCCCATAAAGTTCAGAAAGATTCAATACTGATGCCCAGGGAGATATAACTGAAGACTTGAGCAATTTTTGATTCCAATTTCAAATGAGCCCGGAGCTATATTCCACTTGATTTGAAGTCAAAAGGTGCAAGGGGTCTCATGTTGGTTAGCCTTTAATGTGTTTGTGGGATGGAGTGTGACCTGACTCCCGGGTTACACTGTGATTTTTTTGTGTCAACGTACAATGGAAACAGCTTTACAGAAATGAAGAAACCCATAGACCCTATTTGTACTGATCACGTAGGACTAACTAAATGAATACAGACATAATTCCCTCATTTAGCATCAGAATGGATTACGATAAAGTTATTATACAGTTGTAATGAAACATTACCGGAGAAGCTGAACGCCTACTCAATGTGACCAATAAGCATCATAAGTCTAAATTTTAAAAACTGATCCAATATTATAGCACACCAAATTATTTTCCTCCATTTGCAACCATCCATACTGAAACGTTAAACTCAGAAAATTAATTCAAACTAAATTGTGAGATTAGGACAAGTGGGCACAGGTTCCAACTTATAAAAGACAAATTGAAGAACAATAATAGGAACTTTTTCTTCCCATAAATAGTGATCAATGGTCATGGAGGAAAAAATCCAGACTCACTAAACCATTGGGTCTACCACAGAAGAGACTGTAAAGTGTTTCTGGATGGATGAACTAAAATGGGCTACATGGCCCTTCTCACACAGTACTAACTCGTGTTCTTTTAGTATATACCAGATGTCCAGGCTGTTGTTCTGAAGCTGGTATACGGTGCTAAAGAAGGTCAAAGCTCTTAGGTTGAAGCTTCTTTGATAATGACTATTGGCCATCATCACGAATCTTCAGAATTCCCAACAGCTTCCCACGTTTGTCTGCTCATTTTCTTTCTTGGCAATGAACTAGACTTTCTACAGAATTAATATTAGTTTTCATATTGCAGCTTAATCCTCGATATTTCAACCCCCATGTCCACACTGCCCCCCCCCACTTCCCCCAAAACCCCAATCTCTGTACAAATATCTTTGTTTTTTCTTGGCTATTATTTCTATACATTTCTGCAGTCACATGGCCTTTAATTTATTAAAACTTGTTAAAATTGCAGCCCATTCGTGAAACTTAGTCCCTTTCCCAGTCTTCTGCTGTATCGCCGGGAGGTCTCATCCATGTTTGCCTCTCAGAAGTCAAGAGGTATACAATATTTCAACAGGTTGGAAAATGGCCTCTTTTCAGGTGACCATCAAGCTTATATCTTTCACAAGCACATACAATGCTTTACAGATTGTATTTTTGTGTAAATAGATCTAATGTACATAGTAGTGGAGACAACCAACATGAGCAAGGAAGCATATTGCTGATTATCATCTACAACCCTCTCTCAGCTGATAAACCATTACTCCTCCATTTTGAGCACCACTGGGAGAAACCACTGAAGGTAGCAAGGGCACAGAACCTACTCCAGATGGGGCTTCAATGTCCTTCACCAAGAATGGCTCACTAGCACCACTACTGACTAAGCCCTGAAGGAGATCATCTGCCAGATGATGAGAGGACCAACACAAGGGGAAAAAACTACCAGATCGAGCATCCCAAAATTAGGCATACATCAGGTACTGAAGACTATCGACAGCATCAGAACTGTATTCTACCACAATCTGTAACTGCATGGCTTGGCATATCCCTCACTCTACCAGCATCATTAAGTTCAGGAGACCAGCTCTGGTTCAATAAGTATGGAAGAACATTCCAGGAGCAGCACCAGGCATCCCTAAAAATGAAGTGCCAATCAGATGAAGTGACAACACAGGACCACATTCAGGCTAAGCAGCAGAAGCAGCATGACATTGATGGAGATAAGCAATCCCTCAACCAATGGATCAAATCAAAGCTCTGCAGTCATGCCACATCCAATTGTGAATGGTGTTGGACAGCTAAACAACTAACTGGAGGAGGAAGCTCCATCAACATCCTATCCTCAATGATGGTGGAGCCCAGCACAAGTGCAAAAGGCAAAGCTGAAGTGCTTACAATTATCTTCAGCCAGAAGTGTCAAATGGATGATCCATCCTGATATAATCTGGAGATCTCTATCATCACAGAAGCTAGTCTTCAGCTAATTTGATTCATTCCATGTGATATGAAGGCTGAATGCATCTGACTATGTGCCCTGAAAACATCCCATAAGCTTTCCAGTATAGCTACAATAGTGGCACCTACCCTACAAAATGGAAAATTAGCCAGGAATATCCTGTTGACAAAAGACAGGACAAGTCCAATCCAATTACCCCAACAAAACTACTCTCAATCACAAGTAATTTGATGGATCTAATCACAATAACCTGTTCACCAATGCTGAGTCTAGGTTTCGCCAGGGCTACTCTGCTCCACACCTCATTACAGCATTGGTCCAAAAAATAGAGGGGAGGTGAGAATGGCAACTCTCACGATTGTTAGGGGGCAATTATCTCAGCCCTAGGACTTTGTTGCAGGAGTTCCTCAGGTCAATGTCCTAGGCCCAATGCACTTCAGCTGCTTTATCAATGACCTTCCCTCCATCCTAAGGTAAGAAGTGGGGATCCTGGCTGATAACTGGGCAGTGTTCAGTATCATTCATAATTCCTCAGATAATAAAGCAATCCATGCCCACATAGAGCTCAACTGGGACAACATCCACATTGTGCCAATAAATGGAAAGTAACATTCGTGCTACACAAGTGTCAGACAATGACCATCTCCAATAAGAGAGAGTCTAACCACTCTCCTTAACATTCAGTAGCATTACCATCGCTGAAGTGCCCCTCCATCAATATCGTGAAGGTCACCATTAACCAGAAGCTTAACTGGACCACACAAATCCTATGGCTTAATGGGCAGGTCAGAGCCCGGACATTCTGCGGTGAGCAGAAATTTCCTCCAATTAAATATTGAAAAACCGAAGCCTTTGTATCTAGGTCCTGCCACAAACTCTGCTCCCTAATCACCAATTCAATCCCTTTTCCTGACAACTTGATAAAGCTGAACCAGACTGTTTACAATCCTGGTGTCATATTTGATCCTGAGATGAGCTACTGACCATAAACAAGCACCATTGCCAAGAAGACCTATTTCCATCTCGGGTTGCATGGCCTGACTCTGTCCCTGTCTCCAATCATTTCCTGCTGATTCCCTTGTCGACCTATGTTGGCTTCTGATTAAGCAATGACTTTAAAATTCTTCTCCTTGTTTTCAAATCTCTCCATGGTCTCAAACCTTCCTATTTCTATAATCTCCTCCAGTCTCAGAATCCTGAGATATCTGCACTCTTTTAATTCTTTTGTGCATTGCTTTTGTGCATGGTGACCATGCCTTCAACTGTCAAGGCCCTAAGCCCCCAAGCTCTGGAATTCCTTCTCTAAACCTCGCAGCCTCTCTTTCCTCCTTTAAGATGCTCTTTGGCTAAGCTTTTGGTCATCTAATATTTCGTTATCTGGTTCGGTGTCAAATGTTGCATTACAACATCCCTGTGAAGCTTCTTGGAACATTTTACTACGTCAAAACTCCTTTGTAAATACCAGCTGTTGTTGTTGAGTAACTCACCATCGACAAAGCACAAGTCAGGAGTGTGATGACTCACCCACTTGCCTGGATGGGTGCAGCTCCAACATCATCCAAGAGGCTTGACAACATGCAGGACAAAGCAGCCATTTTACTGGCACCCTATTCACACCTTAAACATGCTCTCCAGCACTGGCTACAGTATGTACCATCTACAAGATAAGCACAGTAATTTGTATTTTTGTTTATACCCTCGTGCAATGTAGGTGCTGCTGGCAAAGTCAATATTTATTGCTCATCCCTAAATGCCAGGACGGTGGGTGATTAGGAAGTGGTTCATCAGCACCCACCAAACCCATGACCTTTAGCAGCTAGAAGGACAAAAGTAGCAAGCACATGGGAACACCACCACCTCCAAGTCCCCTCCACATCACACACCATCCTGTCTTGAAGGTATACCACTATTCCTCACTGTCTTTGGGTCAAATTCCTGGCACTTCCTGCCAAGAAATATAGTGGAACTACCTACACCACACAGACTACAGTGGTTCAAGAAGGCAGCTCCATGTACTTTGAGGGTTCACTAACAAAAGTACAGTTCAGGACAATCCAGTATAATCTTGTATAATTATCTGCTGCACATCCGCTGCAGAATGTGTTTTATGCTCGATGCTCAATGTACCAATTAGCTGCTGCCCTTGAAGTTGTGGTGTGGCGTCTTGCTCTGTCATACTACTGCTGACTTCAGGAAGGAAATAAGACATGGCATGGCTATCTGTTGAGGGAGGAAGGAGTGGATCAGCTGCAACAGATGTCATTTGTTCAGTAGCTCTTGCATTGTGGGGAAAAACAATATTAGTGTTTATTCATCAGATCTTCAGTTCAGCTTGGCGCTGAATTTCCCTGATTCGTTCTGGGTGGAAACACTTTTTGGAGTCCAAATGAATTGAAGAAATGAGTCATTTAATTACAAGAGATGCTGCAAAATAATGAAACTAATTGAAACATTTTATAAATTCCATCATGCTACACATTACAGCTAACATACAAAACAAGGACTGCAATTTGGGAAAATATTACAGTACTTAATGTAGAAAAATAAAAAACATTTCTTTTAAAAAGACTATTTAGCTCAAATGTTCGAGTTGGACAGCTGAACCACAGTGAGATTATTGATCAAAAACAAACATTAAATTAATGTTATTATGCTGGCGTTTGCGCAATTGGATCACACTTGTGCACATCATATATGCAACTCGATGGCGTGAATATTCCTAGTGTGATACTTATGGTCTCTGGGAACGCAATGGTCTCTGCTTTATTGGCCTACATGTTCATTTGCCAAGGAGTTGCTTTCTCTGTTGCTCAAGAAGGGCTTCAAGATGATCTGCTCTTTTATGTGCTGCCTAAACACAGAAAAACAATGATGCACAAGAATTAAAAGGCTTTTTTTTAAACCAAAATGGTGATATTTAATGAATATTTGAAAAATAGCTTGAAAGCAATAAATTGCAACATTCAGAAACTACAAGGCTAATTTCTGTAGCATTTAGATAATACTAGCGATGTGCTTGAATTAATGTTTAATATATGTTAAGTGCATGACATCTTTATGTGCTAAACTTTGCTCTCAAACAGAAGGCAGGGGGCCTTCCAAATCAAATATATACAGTGTTTTAATGTAAACTTATTGTGTATTGACACAGATACTTTGCAAATATACACATCCGCAAGCTAACTGCTAGCTTAACTGGCACCACCTACAGCTACGCTGTAATTCCTTGCAAGTTAGGATAAGTTATTCAAATGAGAATTAAAGATCCATCTCAGCACAAATTCCTGCAGGGAGCTAGGAGAGTTATGGCTGAAATCTGGAACTGTTTCTCGTACCAAGGATAGCACAAATCTAGAACCCTGTTCCACCAAAAGGCTGTGATGCTGGTGAAATTGATGGATGTCTGTACTATAGAATTTACAGCACAGAATCAGTGTTCCATTCTACTTGGGTCTTCTACTCAATTTACTTCATCTTACCCTATCAACATATCATTCTATTCTTTTCTCCCTCATAAAATTATCTTCCCTTTAAGTACATTTAATGCAATTCGCCTCAACCCCTCAGTGTGGTAGCAAGTTCCACACTTTCACCTCTTGAGTAAATTGCTAGAAAAGGGTGTCGAGGGATATGGAAAGACAGCTAGCAAATCGAGTGGAGGTGCAGGTGACATCTGATCCAACAGAATGGAGGAACAGGCCTGAAGGGCTGAATGAACCACCGCTGTTTCTACGGATCTTGACAGCAATGTCTATTTTGAAATCCGGAGTTTCAAACAGACTAAGGATCACATTCCCAATTGGCAACAAGTTGGCATTGCCAATAAAGATATCATTATTTTGGATTTAAGCATACCAGCTAAAAAATGGAATTCATAGTATCACTGGACTGCAAGCTGCCCATGTGTGTGAATGCACTGCTAAAGCTTGATCAATGAACAATGAATGGTTTCCAGCAGTGTGAAACTAGGCAAATATAGCTCCCATGTCCAACTTCAGAATTTAAAGTTCTTCAAGATTTTGTGATAAAGTTTAATTGTCTGGGTCTTTTTATTCACTTTGAAAATTTTTGCCCTGACTTTAACAGTTAGCTATGAAAATTCAATCCCACAAACAACTTTTCAGAGGCACAAGATCCACAAGTGCAGCCACCAAACAGGCAGCTCACAGCTTAGAACACCAACTGGCAGATAGTGCGAGGCAAACAACTGATTCAATCATCTAGGTGGAAATTCTGCAACTAATTTAGAAGATAATCTAGGGACACACACTCCATCAAGGAGGAGAGTGAATAAGGACTGGTTCAAATGCCAGAAATTCCGTAACCTAGGGAAATGTAAAAATCTCAATTCTACCAGATGAGGAAATAATTGGCACGTTATTTGTTTTTAAGTGGAACTCAAAAAGACCAGGCCTTTCCAGTCTTCACACTCATGGGGAAGTCAGATAAACTAACATTAGCAACAAGTCAACTGGGAAGAAGTTCAACAGGAAACCGCAGCCAGCAAGCACCCTTTTCCCTCCTGAGCTGCTCCTGACATTGGGTTCGGTACTGCCAAAGCTGATCATCAATTCAAAGTTAATTTGTTGGGTTTGCTAAGAAAGATCCCAAACAAAGAAAAAGTCCTTAGCAAATCCAGCAGGTTTATTCTGAGGTTGTCATAGCTGGTTTGAAACCCTGGAACAGCCCCATTACCTAATCAAGCCCAACACTAAAGCAACCAATGAAGCATCCATTACTGGACAATGCATTTGGAAACAAAAATGGAATTAAGATCAACTGCCGAAATGTTGAATGTAGTGCTCCTCTATTCAAACTGAGTAAGATCCCAACCCCAATTAGAAATTCAACCATGACAGGGCAAATTGAGGTAAGTTAGGAAGGAAGGGATATTAATTCTGGGGTGGGTGAAATTGGTATTTGAGCATTGTGTAATAATATCATGAAGCATTCATTTAAATCATATTTGTTGTACTGTTAAAAAGTGTCACAATTACAGGGGTAGAGAGCAACAAACGCATTGACTGATTGATATTAATAGTTACGATAATTTATAACAGGTAAACATAACCAGATGCCACAGATTGTGTATTTAATTTAAGTAGTCGGTGACAACTTTTGAAAATAGGTGAGAAAACAAACGTTTAGCCGATTTAAAAATGGACACTCACTTCATATTGTCTTCGGAGACTATTCACCGCTTCTTCTTTCTTTACTATTGCTACTTTTACTCTAAAACAGAAAAAAAAACAAATTCAGAGGGTTACTGCCATGCATGGCAGATCAGTCTTGAACGCCAGAAATCCACAGAAAGGTACTGATGAAGAATTCCATACCTGAAATTAATCTTTCCATTTCAGATGTTGACTGATCTGGTACTACAATGAATGTACAGCACAGAAAGAAGCCATTTGGCCAAATTGGCTTATGCCACATTTATGCTCCACATGTGCCTCCCCCCATCCTGCTTCATCTAACCCTATCATCAAAATCCTTCTATCCTTTCTCTTTCATGCACTTATCGAGATTCCCTCTAAATGCAACAATACTATTTGCACTCCCTGTGACAGTGGGTTCTACATTCTTACTACTCCAGAAAAAGATGTTTCCCCTGAATTCCTTATTAGATTTATTAGCACCTATCTTATTGTTATGGCCCCTAGCTTTGGCCTACCACACAGGTGCAAACATTTTCTCTTCACCTACCCTACCAACCCCCTTTTGTCATCTTAAAGATCTAAAACAGATAATCTCTCACCTTTTCTTTTACAGAGAAAAGCACCATAATCTGCTCAGCGTTTCCTGTTAAGTATATGCTCTCAGTTATGGTATCACCCTTGTGAATTGTTTTTGCACCTGTTCCAATGCCTCTATATCTTTTTAATAATTTGGAGATCAGAGCTGAGCATTAAGTTAAATAAAAGTTTAACATAACTTCTCTGCTTTTCGATTCTATCCCTCTAGACGACATTACACATGTAATTAGCGTAACTGATACGAGGATGTTGCAACTGTAACTTCTACATGTTGTGAAGAAATATTTGCCAGAAACAGGACTTCATTACATTTTCATGTTCAAACAGTAACCAGGCATCAGAGTAAATCTGAGCCTCTAAGATCCGACAAATCTAAACATGCTTCATCTCGCCTTTTATGGACCTCCTCCAGCTCTTCCTCCTTTTCCTTAGTGATTCGTTCTACTTCCAAGCGATGACGTGCTCTCATCTCAGACATCTCTGTCTTAAACCGTTTGTTTTCTTCCTCGGTGCTAACCAGCCGATCTGCAAACTCCTGACGAATGACTTCTGCTAAACTGTTTCTCTCTTCTGTAAGTCTGTCATTGATCTGGTTCCAAAACAAACAATAAAGTGACAATAAATTACACAGCAATAGTCCAAAGGCATTTCTTTATTAAGTTTCATGTAATCATAATGGAAGTCTCCCACACTGCTTTTCTTTCCCAGAAAGGATGAATATGCAATATTAATAAATTTGATCCATCCATATTTTGGTACAGGTGGTATTGCTGAGGAGGGGAACTGGAGGAACAACATGGACATTGGGGCCAGCTCTTGGATGCTCACTTGACACAAATCCCCATTCACAAGGTACTTCCTAGAAGGGGAAAGAAAAAAGCAATGCAGATGGAAAAATACAATGACTCAAGTGAGAGAGCCATGAACGGACAGGGTCTTGACAGATGAAACCTAGCCGTGACAAGGGTGCCCGTGTAATGAATGAGATGCTGCACCACGTACTAACTTTAGAAAATGACTTTCGTGCACTTTTAGTGTGCTTTAGTGTCAGCCCTGGTTGCATTCCTGCCTCTGATTCAAAAAGGTTGTGGTTTCAAGCCACATACCAGAGACTTGACCATGTAACCTGTGCTGACGCTTCAGTAGAGTGCCAGGGGAGTACTGTGCTGTTGGAAATTCCGACTTTTCAATGAGTCAATGATTGAGGCCCTATCTACCCTTTCAAGGGGAGGGGGGAGGAATCTCAAAGTGCTGCAGAGCTCAGAGCAAGAGAGAGGAAAATGAAAAATTAAGACAACATCCTCTTCTTTCATCTACTGGTTTCAATTGCTTTGTTAAAACGAATGCAACAATTTTCAAGTTCACCTCCTTTCCACGTAAGTACATGGTGCAGCATCTCATGCATTACACGGGCACCCTTGTCCGCTCATGGCTCTCTCACTTGAGTCATTGGATTTTCCCATCTGCACTGCTTTTTTCTTTCCCCTTCTAGGAATTACTTTGTGAATGGGGATTTGTGTCAAGTGAGCATCCAAGAGCTGGCCCCAATGTCCATGTTGTTCCTCCAGTTCCCCTCCTCAGCAATACCACCTGTACCAAAATATGGATGGATCAAATTTATTAATATTGCATATTCATCCTTTCTGGGACCCGAGCAGTCCACTGAGGATTCAGATGGTCAAACCACTGAGAGTGGAGGAGTATCAGGGAAATTTTCGGTGTACTGTTTATGTAAATTGTGCTATATTAAACTTCTCTTTTGACTGTAGACAGTAATATTGAAAATGAATCTTGAGCAATCATCTGTTTTTTCTGAAGAGCCTGTATTTACTTTTTTATCATAGCAATGGGGCAATTTACCAAAAAGTTTTATGAAGCATTATAAAAATAATTAAACTATTTGGGATTTCCAACTGGGGCAAAGACTTCAGCACTGGGCAAGCAGTAATTCCAATGTGTCTCAAAGCTGTTACCCCAGCCTGAAGACCACCACTGGAATTTCAAGGCTGTGCTCATTAATGGTCAGCATTTTTACTAATATAATTTTATTGTCAATTATGTCCAGGCAGGAGCCACTAGACATCAATCATGAGTGGGAACTCCAGCCAACTTTCTCTTTCCCTTAGCCAAGAGCACTAAAGCCAATTAGAGTTCCTGTACCAGCATCAAGTCTGACTCACCATAAATGTGGGACTGAATTGACTCAGTTTTACTAGCACTATGTTACTGAATGCCACTTATAGAGATGGCGCATGATAGGTTATCGTCTTCAGATGTAAAGTGTGAATGAAATGGCAAACACTAACAAAAAAATATCATCAGTGCTACCTTTCTTATATCTTCTATTTCTTGTTCTTTATATCTGAATAATCCCTTGAACCGGATAGTCTCCCCCTCCGCATCCATCAGCCGTGCCTTGAGTTCATTGCATCTTTCCTGCAGATTGCGTTCTGAGCGCTCCAGCTCCCTCTGCTCAGCTTCATATTTGTTACGAACATGCTTAATCCTGCAAAAAGTTAATTTGACATATTGGCTCGTAGTTGTGTTTCGCTTGATTTAATGCAACAACAGTACCACTGTCGTCCCCAGTTTATGCGCCCATTGATACAGGCAATTTTGTTACATGTTTCCAGGAGTACTTTATGGTTAAAGTGTGGTTTTGGACACTGCAATGCATTCGAGAGGGAGAAAGTTACCTGGGCATTGTGGTCCATGAGGTAATCATAGCCCTTAGGTTAAGTACTTCAGATTTTGGCTATGTTAAGGGACAAGAGAGGTCATGTGGCACAGTGGGTATTGTTCCTGCCTCTGAGTCAGAAGCTCCAGATTCAAGTCCCATCCCAGGATTGATGGTCAAAGAAGATGCATTCATAACATAGCCAAAGAGGTTGAGTATCAATCTGTAAACCCTTCCAACATACGACTATGGCAGGTGGTAAGAGCCAGAAAGATCCCTGGCCAGCCACGTGATGGAAAGAAAGTTGGAGCCTCTACTATCGCTACAACATGCATGTAAAAGTGCATGTTGCCATAGCAACTTGGACTCCTTAGGGAGCTAGTTGGCTCAATTGGCTGGGCCACAGATGTGGGTCAAATTGGTGCAGCAAGTAATTTGGAAGGCAAACGAAATGTTATTCTTTATTGCAAAGGGGAAGGAATATAAAAATAGGGAAGTCTTACTACAACTGTACAGGGCATTGGTGAAACCACACCTGGAGTACTGCACAGTTTTGATCTCCTTATTTAAGGAGGGATTTACATCATTAGTGGCAGTTCAGAGAAGGTTCCCAAGGTTGGTTCCTGTTCATCTTTGGAGCTCTCTACCCCAGAGAGTTGTGGATGCTAAGTCATCGATTATATTCAAGGTTAAGATAGGCAGATTTTTGAACAATGGGGGAATCAAGGGTTAGGGGGAACAGGCAGGAAAGTGGTGGAGTTGAGGCAAAGATCAAATCAGACGATCTTATTGAATGGTGGAGCAGGCTCAAGAAGCCGTATGGCCTACTCCTGCTTCTATTTCTTATGTTGTTATGCGCCTATGTACTTCTACTTTTGCTCACCGAACTCAAGACATTGGCAAAGCTGTGGTTGACCACACATTCAAAATTGTCAACTTCCTCCAATGAATTATAAACAGAAACAAAGTACACAGTTTCCTGTAATTAGAATCATAGAAACTTACAGCACTGACAAAGGCCATTCAACCCATCAGGCCTCTGCTGGCCCTTTGAAAGAGTAGTTGAGTTTAGGCTTACACCCCCACTTTTTATCTGTATTCCTCCAAGTTCCGCATCCTCAAATATCTACCTAACTCTCTTTTAAAATTATTCACTGAATCAGCTTCCATTGCCTTTTCAGATAGAACATTCTGGATCTGGACAACTCGCTGGCTGAAAATTTCTCCTCATCTCCCATCCAGACATTTTGCTCCTGATTTTAAATCTATGACCGCTGGTTACTGATGCACCAATTGCATGGTTTTCACCTTGAAAATCCTCTGTTAGGTTACTGCTAACCTCTCCTGTTCCAAGGAGAACAGTCCTAACTTTTTCAACCCCTCCTCTTAACTGACATCCATTTCTACAGCGGGAGCAGGCTATTGAATTGGATGATCAGCAACGATCATATTGAATGGTGGACCAGGCTCGAAGGGCTGAATGGCCTACTCCTGCTCCTATTTACTATGTATGTTTCTATCCCTGGTAACATCGTGGTAAATTCCTCTAACACTTTTCAAGGCTTTCCTGAAGAGCAGTGCCCAGAATTGTCCACACTACTCCAGCCAAGGCTTAATCAACAATTTATAAAGTTCTAGCACAGTTATTTTGCTTTTTGGTATGACAGTGGCGTAGTGGTAATGTCACTGGGCTAGTAAACCAAATGCCCAGGCTAACTCCCTGGGGACTCAAGTTCAAATCCCACCACAGCAGCTAGGTGGAACTTAAATTCAATTAATTAATTTTTAAAATCTGGAATTATAAGATAGTCTCAGTAAGGGTGCCCATGAACAATTTGTTGTTGTTAAAACTCATCTGGTTCGCTAATGTCCTTTAGGGAAGGAAAACAGCCATCCTTACCTGGCCCGGCCTACGTGTGACTTCAGATCAAAGCAATGTGGTTGACTCTCATTTGCCTCTGAAATGGCCTAGCAAGCTACTCAGTTTAAGGGCAATTAGGGATGGGCAACAAATGCTGGCCTTGCCAGCGATGCCCACAGCCCAAGAATAAAAAAAAACTGTCACTAATTATAAATCCAAAATCCCAAACGATTTTTTTGACCACCATATCATCTTGCCTGAGAATTTGTGTATTTGGACATCCAAGTTTCTCTGTTCATCTACACTTTCAAAATGGTGCCATTTATGGTATACGGTCTTTCCATATTATTCCTCTCATCACATAACACTGAACTTCAGCCAACATGCTTCCGCCCATTCATCATCCTATTTGTCATCCCGAAGTCTATAACTAGCCTCATCACTATCTATTACACTGCCAAGTTTTAGTTCTTTATAATGTTGCTCTCTATGTCCAAAGCTGGGTTGTTTATATCTATAAATACCCTGTCATTAACTTACTTCCTCTTTTCAGTGTAACCTTCACATCATTCACTTTCACTGTGAAAAGAGATGTAAAGTATTAATTTAATACTTTAACCATGACCTTGTCTCTATATGAAGGGCTCTCTTTGGGTCCTTAATAGCTTCAAAATTTCCTTAGCTAACCCCTTACACTTTGTTTTTTCAGAAAATGTTTTAGGGTTCAATTTAATGGTGCCTGCTAATATTTTCTCGTAATCTCTCTCTGCTTCATGGAAGGACCTTTTCAATTTTCTTCTGTAGTTCCCATAATCTTTCTAGTTATTAACTGAATCTTGCTCTAACATTTGTCATAAAGCTTTTTGAAAAAAAATTTTATTTGAACTTTATTTCCTCTGATATCTAGGACACATTAGCTTTAGATGTTCTCCCTTTCCCCTTCAGAGGAATATGCCTAATTTGAATTTGACCTTCCATGAAAGTCTTCCATTGCTCTAGTTCAGCTTTATCCTGCAACCACCTTTTCTAATCTACCACTGCTGGTTCCTTCCTCACATCACTGCAATGAACTCTTCTCTAGTCGAGCATTTTTACTTTTGATAATTTCTGGTCTCTTTCCAATTATTACTTTACATGGAATTATGGTGGTTGGTCTTCTACAGTGATGCCACTCCACAAGCCACACTTCATTTCCCAGAATTAGAACCAACACTGCTTCCTTCCCTGCTGGACTGGAGACAGTGATTGGGAAAGTATTCCTGTGATAGCAGGAATTTCTCTCATTCTCTACCCTTAGCACCATGTTTTCTCAGTCTACATTAGGGCAATTAAAGTCTCCTGATATTACTATTCTATTTTTGCTACACGTCTTTGAAATTTGCCAGCAAATCTGCTCATCTGGATCCTTCTCACCATTTTGAGCTTTATAAGAGGAGCTCCTGGGGCAGAATTTTCTGTCTGTCAGGGAGGCCGTGCGGGAGCAGGTGTGGGCGGGTGTGGACCTGAACCCCGCCTCCATCGGGTCCGCGCCGCCATTTTACGCGGGCGGGTCAATTAAGGCCCGCCCAGCATGAAACGCGGCTCCTGAGGACAGCGGGAGTGGCTGGACGGCAGTGGGACTGCTATGACCGCCGGGTCCAATGGCAACCCGGTGGCCTGTTTAACAGCGCTCCCGTGGCCTTGCAAAAGCTGTCAAACATGGTCAGCGGAAGGGCTCCACACAGCGCTGCTGGTGAGGGTCCTGAAGTCTCTGACCACCAGCGTCACGCCATCTTTGCCAGGCAGGCACCAGCGCAGAGACTATCACTTCAGTGGGAATTAGAGCATTGGCTAGTGTCCTGGTGCACAACGGTGAGGGCACCTCACAGTCGCTGGAGGAGCTGGTGGAGACAGAGAGTGCCCATGGCACCAGTAGTCGGAGGACTGCAGGGGACCAGGCACATAAGACCATAAGACATAGGAGCAGTAATCAGGCCAATCGGCCCATCGAGTCTGCTCCGCCATTCAATCATGGCTGATAAGTTTCTCAACCCCATTCTCCCGCCTTCTCCCTGTAACCTTTCATCCCCTTACAAAGCAAGGACCTATCTATCTCGGTCTTAAATACACTCAATGACCTGGCCTCCACAGCCTTCTGTGGCAATGAATTCCATAGATTCACCACTCTCTGGCTAAAGAAGCTTCTCTTCATCTCTGTTCTAAAAGGTCTTCCCTTTACTCTGAGGCTGTGCCCTCGGGTCCTAGTCTCTCCTACTAATGGAAACATCTTCCCCACGTCCACTCTATCCAGGTCTTTCAGTATTCTGTAAGTTTCAATCAGATCCCCCCTCATCCTTCTAAGACTCTATCGAGTATAGACCCAGAGTCCTCAAACGTTGCTCATATGTTACATGCTCAGTCTGTGGCTGATGCTGTGCCTCTGGAGTCATACATGAGGCAGCAAACGCTGGAAGTCCAGCAGGGTATACGGGAGCTATGCTTGGCTTGGTCTCCATGGTGGAGGAGTCTACACGGACCATCACAAACGCGATGAGCCTCATGGTCGAGCGCCATGCTTCCTCCATGGAGAAAGTGGCGACTCCCTTGAAGAGGCTCCTCCAGGAGACCAATCAGGGCTTCCTGGGGATGCGCTCGGACCAGCAAGCCCTCACATGGGCATTGACCTCAGCTGGTCAGTGCCAGTGTGGGAGATGATCTGGGCACTAAGTTTCCCAGCTCGGTGCCCAACAATCTACGGTGAGCAGGGAGGTCCGAAGCAACCCCACGTCGGCACAGCAGCTGTCCGTCGTCTCTGCGGGCTCCGGTCAGGGGGCTCCTGATGAGGGCAGCAGCTCCTCCTGCCTCTGCCAGTGACCTTGGCATCCGATGAGGCTGTGACGACTGGGGAGATGCCAGCTGTGGAACTGACCGCACTTTCCCAGGTGGGGCCAGCACAGGCTCCACGGGCCAGAGGACGACCGCCAAGGTCATCGAGACCAACAGGACAGCAGAGTGAGCAGGCTGTCTCAGGTTCCAGTGCCAGCGAGGGTACAGCACCAAGACGTAGCACCTGTAAGTGTAACTTTAAGGCACCTTAGGCACGCCACGAGTTTCTCACTGGTGTCTTTGTGTTGCCCCGCAATGAGGTCATGATTAGTTGGTGTGGTGTTTAACACCTTCGTCATTTTGTTTCTTTAAGATCATTTTGTTATATCATTAAATTTAGACATGTGACCATGGCCGAGGGTGCCTCTTTTCCTCTGCAGGTGGATGGTTACCCATGATGTTATGAGTGAGTTGTATCACATTGAGCTTTATTGACAAGGCCCTTAGTTAATGTTCCTATCCAGGCAGATTTAGCAATCAGGTATGGTGTATGGAGCCTGAAGCACAGGCTTTTGTTGGAGGTCCATCTGTGGTGTACTAGCTGAAGGTTCTCTGGAATAAAGCCTCCCGGGTGTCCCTACCTCTCTGGAGTATGCCGGGGTCAACGTCTACCCCCTCAGCATTTCCCTGTGTGTGCTCACCCTTGGATTCATCGTGTGCAGTTGCAGCAACTGTGTCTACATCTTCTTCATCCACAACGTCCCCCCTTTCCAGCGCAAGATTGTGGAGAGCGCAGCATGTAACCACTATCAGCGACACATGATCTGGGGGGTACTGGAGTGCACCCCCTGAATGGTCCAAGCATTGGAAGCGTTTCTTGAGAAGACCGATGGTTCTCTCCACCACAGCCCCTGTGATGCCTATTGTACCGCTGCTCATCTTCTGTTCTTGGATAACGGAGAGGCGTCATGAGCCACCTTCTGAGGGGATAGCCCTTGTCACCCAGCAGCCATCCATCAAGCCGAGCCAGAGCACTGAAGAGCCCCGGCACCTGGGAGTGTCTGAGGATGTAGGCATCATGAGAGCTGCCTGGGTACCTTGCACAGACTTGTAGAATCTGCATCCTGTGATCACATACTATCTGCACGTTCATGGAGTGGAAGCCCTTCCTGTTGATAAAAGCACTGGGCTCACCTGCTGGCGTCTTGATGGCCACATGTGTGCAGTCTATTGCGCCCTGGACATGGGGGAAGCTAGCAATGGCTGCGAAGCCTCTGGCTCGCTCTGTCTGACCAGCATGGTCCCAGCGGTAGTGGATGAAGGTCAATGCATGCCTGAATAGAACATCTGTAACCTGCTTGACACAAATGATTGGGAGACATCACACAGATTACCCACCGAGCCCTAGAAAGAGCCAGAGGCATAGAAATTGAGGGCAGCTGTGACCTTTAGAGCCACTGGCATAGGGTGCCCACCCACACAGTTGGCGGAGATCTCAGGGCCTATCATCTGACAGATAGAGTTGACTGTCTCCCTCAAGAGACAGAGCCTCCTTTGGCACTGCATCTCAGACATATTGAGGTAGCTGCTTCGCCGCCTGTAAACCCTGGCAGCAGGATAGTGGTGTCTTCTGCAGCCCCTTCCGCCATGGACTTCCTGTTGGTTCTGCGCCCCTTGTGCCTGCGCCTCTCCTCCCAAAGGTGGCTCCCCTGCAGGCTGAATGTGGACCCCTGGCCTCCTCCCCATTCTGGCCCTCCCTTCCTCCTCAGAGGAGGTGCCTCCAATGGAGAGCACAGCTCCCATTCCCAGGCTAAGGGAAGGCTTCCTGAAACCTGCAGGCCCAGAAAAGGATCTTCACTGCAGAGTGCTGACTTGAAGGCTGTGAGTCCTGTCCAAGCAGCTGGTTTGAGCTTTGAAGTATTCCTGTTCACACAGGCAAGTATCAGTAACGTTCACAATTAAATATCTGACTGATAACATTCGCAACCCTCTGACCCCTCCCGTACATGAGGTTTATACAAATGTGTCCTACCCGCCTGCCTGTTGCGCCCATGCGACAACCTAAAGATGGCACGGACTCTGAAAAATCACCATCAATTGGTGCCTCAAGGGCCTTGAGTGGCCCATTAATTAATGGCGGGCGTGCATCGGAGAGCATGGCGCGCCCATTCACAGAAGTAACGCGATGGCGCACGGTGATGACGGGACCCTCGCCCAATGTCACTGCGCGTCATTTTACCCGTCGGCATGCAGGGCCTATCCCACCCACACCGACAGGAAAATGCTGCCCCTGGTAATGTAACAGCGTCCCCTGTTCCTTAACTTAAGCCAAATGGATTCAATCCTACAACCGTCTGGTATATCCGTCCTATTTTGTACTGTAACATCAACCTTCATCAATACTGCCACACTCCTCCCTCTCTTTCCTTCTCTATCATACCTGAATACTTGGTAACCTGGGTCTTGTTGGAGCCACATCTCTCTCAACGCAACCATAAATAGTCATTTTCGTTAGCCAATCTGTCTTCATGATGCACACTAACCCTGGCTTGTTAGATCACAACTTTTATATCTATCAAACTGAGCAAAAAAACGTTGAAAAGGGCAGCTAGGTTGTTTTCAATTTTAACATTTGGGCATTAAAATCTCTTGATGTTATGGCTCTATTTTTGTTACATGCCTTTTCAAAAAAAAAACAGTTTTAGCTTCCTATAGGACACAGTGAATTTCTTATAGGATATGAATTCTTGCAAAAATAAATTCAGAAAATGTTCTCACGTATTTTCAGCTACCCTCTCACACTCATGCTTAGAAACTCTGACTTCCTCCTCCAGGCGCTGGATAACAAGCTCGATCTCCTTGTCTCGTCCTTTACGGACCTCCTCTTTCAATCCTCGTTCACGGGTAAGTAACCACGCCTCCTACAGAAGAAGGAAAATGGCTCAACCTATGGCAAAGAACCACGATAAGCCCAATTTTGCAATTCCAACTCTGATAATTCACTCGATCAACCCATCATTCTGGAAAATGAAGTACAGCACTGCCAAACTGAAGTGCCACATGACAGGCTTGTCAGCAAAGTTGAAACCCATGGATCAGAGGGATCAGTGGCAACAGGGATACGAAGTTGGCTAAGTGACACAAACGGAGAGTAGTGGTGAATGGTTGTTTTTACAGATCGGAAGAAGATATAAAAGCAGATTTCCTCAGGGATCATTATTGGGGCCACCCCTTTTCCGAGATCTATATTCACGATTTAGGTGTCCAGAGTACAATTTCAAGATTTGCAGATGACAAAACTTGGAAATATTGTGAGCTGTGAAGAGGATAGTGATAAAATTCAAGAGGTCATGGGCAGGCTGGTGGAATAGGCAGACACTTGGCAGATGAACTTTAATGCAGAGAAATGTGAAGTGATACATTTTGGTAGGAAGAACATGGAAAGGCAATATAACATGGGAATGCTGAGTTGAGGTTACAATCAGATCAGCCATGATCTTACCGAATGGCGGAGCAGATTCGAGGGGCCAAGTGGCCTATTCCTGCTCCTAACTTAAATGTTCTTTTACAATTCTAAAGGGGATGCGGGTGCAGAGGGAAGGTGAGGGTGGCAGGACAGGCTGGGAGAGCAGTTAATAAGGCATACACAATCTTGAGCTTTATAAAAAGAGGCACCAAGTACAAAAACAAGGAAGTGATGGTGAACCATTATAAAATACCAGTATGGTCTCAGCTAGGGTAGTATGTCCAATTCTGGGCATGACGCTTTAGGAAGGGTTAGATTGGGTCCAGAAAAGATTCATGAGAATGGTTCTTGGATAAGACTTCAGTTATGTGGATAGAGTGATGAGGCTGGGGACATTTTCCTTAAAGAAAAGTTTGAGAGGGGATTTGATAACGGTGTTAAAAATGACAAGGGGTTGGGACAGAGGAGGTAGGGTAGGTTCTTGAGAAATCCATGGGATCTGTCTTGGTTGCATCTGTCATTTACTCTTTAGTGTGGTGTGCTCAACCACAGTTTGTCTGTTAATTTACATGTACCTCATACAGACACTTGAATGTTAGAGTAAATTGTTTAACTTTCTGAACTTGGAAATTAAATTTTGTTTCTGTTTGTTCAAAACCCGTGGGATCTTGTAGCTTTATTCAAAAGCAGGTGTCTTGAATCTCAAACCTTTATCTACCTTAAACAAAGCATTATTGTTCCCTAACCGGATCTCCCTGGTATGTCCTGCCAAGGATCATAACAATATGCTTAACATTATTGAAATTACCTGTTTTTTCATGTAATTTTCTTCCCAGGCATGTTTCTCAATTTCTAGTCTTTCTTTCAAGGATTGAATTTCTGCCTGATCAAATAAGTACACAGAGAAATGAAAAAAAAAGTAATAGATTAATGATTCTGTTTATATGCATTTCCTTTCAGCCAAACAAAAGGGCAGAATAAGATCCAATGCATCTCTGCTGAACGTTAGCACAGCGAACAAACAAGAAAACACTGTATTCTCTCCCCCAGTAGTTTAGCTGAATAAGGCAGTGAGTAGCTTGGCCTGGAAAGATCCAAGTTCAATTCCTAATCCTTACTGAGTTGGCTTATACCTGGTGGAAGCAAAGGTGCTACAATTGACATCCAGTTGGGGAGAGGTGGTAAAACTATACCGAGCTCATGCTTACAAGTCCTATTCAGTTACTGTAGCTAGAAATGCTCATATGTGAATAGAATCATATCCAGCTGTGATGACCATTGCTATTCAACAGCCTGCTGACGCACACTGTTTAGGCACATCCATGACTAATAGTCACTTGGGTTGACATATCAGCAAACAATTGAAGCTTATGGAACTATACCTGAGCAAAGGTATCTGTGCTTTTTTTTTCCCCAATAAGTTATATAGTTTTTTCTTTTCCCACCTATTTCCATTATTTTTAAATGTATTTCCATCCATTGTTTTACCTTTGCCTTTTAGCCTATTTTGATTCCTTCACCCCACCCCATCCCCACTAGGGCTATCTGTACAAAAACAGAATTACCTGGAAAAACTCAGCAGGTCTGGCAGCATCGGCGGAGAAGAAAAGAGTTGACGTTTTGAGTCCTCATGACCGGTCGAAGGGTCATGAGGACTCGAAACGTCAACTCTTTTCTTCTCCGCCGATGCTGCCAGACCTGCTGAGTTTTTCCAGGTAATTCTGTTTTTGTTCTGGATTTCCAGCTTCCGCAGTTTTTTTGTTTTTATCTTAGGGCTATCTGTACCTTGCTTGTCCTGTTTTCTACCCTTAACTAGCACATTCCTTAGATAATATCATCACCTTCAACACCTTTATCCTTTTTGTCTTTTGGTTATCTCCACCCATCACTGGCCCTCTATCCAGCCCCACCTGTCCCACACCCCACCCTCCTTAAAGCAGCTTATATTTCACCTCTCTTCTATTTTTACTTAGTTCTGTTGAAGAGTCATACAGACTCGAAACGTTAACTGTGTCCCTCTCCACAGATGCTGCCAGACCTGCTGAGTTTTTCCATGTATTTTTATTTTTGTTTTGGATTTTCAGCATCCACAGTTTTTTGCTTTTATAATAAAGGTATCTGTGTCTTCAGGAACAATGGGGAAAGAAAGGTGAGGGACAACTAGTATCAATAAGGAGGGAAAATGATTGGAATTAAGGACATTTTGCAACATTGGCCAAACCTACAGAGACTTTGATATTGCAAGTAAAGCTACAATGATATGCCTATAACTTCTTTCCCACATGCAACAGATTTCACACAACATTGACTGGTTTAAGAGTCCCATATTGTTATTTCAGAGACCCATATTGTTATTTCAGAGTCCCAAATTGTTATTTCAGAATCCTCTATTATTACTTCAGAGTCCTATATTGTTATTTCAAAGTCCTATATTGTTATTTCAGAGTCCTATATTGTTCAAACACGCAGAGGTTACCACAGGTTATTCCACATTTGTTTCTTGAGTTTTGTTTCATTGGGAAGGGAGTTGACTAAAAGTGACAGTTAATCCATTGAAAAAGCAAAATATTATTGTATTTCTTAATAGATCTTACAATATTTACAAGCTGCATGTCCAAACTGACCAATAATTTTATTAACATTTCAATGACACATTTCCTCTCCTCAAACAGAAATTCAAGAGCTGATTGTTGTTTGCAGAGGCAAACACTTACATCTCAAGGCTGACTCCTTACCTTATCTCCAGCAGGATCTTTCACTCATAAGGGTGGTGTGAGATGAAAGAGTGTTGCTATGTCATCTACCCTCTTAAATGCTGAGTCAGTGTACTGAAAGATGTAGCAGCCAACTGCAGTGTTTCTGACCATATATATATATATATAGATATATACATACTGGCTTTCCCTCTATGACAGTCTGGAAGCATTCAAAGGTTAACCTTATCACCCTTACTTCCAATTAAATGTATTACTGTACTGGCCATTTACTCCAAATCCAGTTTATTTGCAAAGGGGGACCCCAACCTGTCTTTTCTTAATCACCACGCAAAGTAAACTCTTACTGAGTTTGTGGAAGCAATGAGTGCTTGGAGGAGTTAAGGGAAGTTGATAAAGTCTGCAAGGAGTGGTACTGGGCATTGGGAAGGCATTGGGCGCTACTGCAAGGGCTCTGAACACCAGTTTCTCCCAGTCATAGGGGCTATAGCAGCAGCCCCCCCCTTGGGCTTCACATCAGAGGGAAATGCACAGAGGCTGCAAAAAAGACAAGCTGCTCACAGAAACAGCAGGAACAGGTGACTTTGCCAGAATAGTGCGTTTCCAAATAACGCAGGGTGCTCTGGACTGCAACCACATGGCTTTGCGGGCACCGCAACTCAATGGCCAGATGTACTGAAACCTCAAAGGCACTACTCGCTGAATGTGAAAGTTGATGTGCAACAACAATCAGCACATCATGCTGCTGAATGTCCACTATCCTAGCAGCACTCTTGAGTCATGCATCCTGTGTTAGTCTGCTGTTCCAGCAATCTTTCAGCATCTAAGGTGCACCAGAGGGTGGCTGCCCAGTGTCAAGGGCTATCCATTTTACACCCTCTGAAACCCCACTACACATGGCTAACATGCATATCGGGTGAGCTATGCTGCAACAAGGAATGTCATTGAGCAGTTGATTGGGGTGAGGAAGCAACACTTCCACTGCCTCGAGCACCCTGGTCACCAGAGTGCTCACTGGAGCAGATGCCCTGATATGTGATGATTGGTTGCACCCTCCAGAACCCGGCCATCATGGGGGTAAAGCCCTTGCCACCATGGGTTCAGCGAGCAACTCAGGAGGAGGAACAGGAGGAGTGGGAGGAGGAGTGAGAGGAAGAGGAGGAGGATGCCACCACATCCACAATCCAAATAAGATCGCCAAGACCATATCATTAGACTCCAGTTCCCCTGAATCAAACCCCAGATCCCTATTGTTCAACAGTTCCATGCTTACCCTCCCTCTGTGACAGACCATCGTAGTTTTCTCTTGGCAACAATGATGAAATATAAGTCACCACAAAGCAATAATTTCGTACCAACTTTATCCAACAACGCATCCAATACTCCATACAATGCTTAATCAATCACCATCGTGCATTCCCTTAGTGCCTGCCTTGTGGGCACCTTTGCCTGACCTCGTGCTCCTATGCACTGCGGCTGCAGTATGGCTAGTGGAAGGCAGCTGACTTTCAATGGGAAAACTTGGCCTTGCAGGATGACCCGAGCAGCTCTGGGCCCAGCTTCAGGATGCACCACCTCGGCCTGAGCAGCAGCAGTTTGGGTTGGCCGACCAGCTGACACCACCAAGGGCACTGGCAGAACAGCAGCAGGCTAACATAGGATGCATAATCAAGAACGCTGGAGAGAGGGCAGCAGTATTGGGCTCCTCAGAGACACTGCTACACCCCCCATGGCAGGGTGATTGCTCGTGATCGGCATGATTGCTTTAAGACCCTAAAAGCCCCTTTGAGCACTGGTATTTGTGCAGCCATGATGGTAGTAACCTGAGACTGTATGGCATCAAGCTGAGATTTCATGACCTCAGTCTGAGTTTTCACTGCAGCCTGTCTTCTGCTTGTGCTGCATGGAACCTGAGACATTGGCTATTTGATGTTGAAAGATGGTTGGGCCCAAAATGCTGTCACAGAGTCAACCACCACTTCCACACTGGAAAGGAGGGGCTCCACGTTCTGTGCAAAGTCCTGTGCCAGGTTGGAGCCGCACTCTGTCTAACAGTGACGGCTACCTCTAAAGTTCAGATAAGACCTGCATCTCAGCTGGTGGCCGAGTGCCAGATCAAGTGATAGTCTTTCTTCCTTCTCAGTCTTTTCTCTCGCTACACCTTAAGCCTCCTGCACTGCTAGCTGGTCAGACTCTGAAGTTCTTGGGTAACAAAGCATAAATGCACAAGGGCAGGTGTGGAGTGAGACAACTGGTTCGTTGTTACACCATCTACAGTTTGTACATCATAACAGCTCGCAGGATGGGGGTAAAGTGGGATTTCAGAAGCCACATTAGGAAGGAAGATAGGGTCATCCACAATAGTTTCGGCGATGCCGCTGGCCTCAGTGACAGCGTGTCCAATTATCCCCAGTGCTATCTCCCCTGTGGGGATCAGCACATGCAGCAGTGCCGATCCCCACCAATTAGCTGCTGCTGCCATCATCTACTATGGGCCACCTTGTCCTACAAAATAGAGCAAGGTGTGTCAAGTGAGTGTGTTTGGGTGATTTGCTTGCCACAGTTGAACAACTGGCAGTGTGTGCAAGGCGTGAGACATGAGTGTGCAGGTTCCAACAGTGCTAAGTGTATGAGGGTGAGGTGCAGCATACGAATATGAGGGTTGAGTTGTGGTTGATATAGATTATTTGTACTGAAGGGGGGGTGTGGCAAATGGAGCAGTGTGATAGGCTGGTGGGATTTGCCACGCGAGGGTGTATTCAACGATCTTGTCCATTTGTGCGAGGTCATTAAACTTCTTTCCGCATTGCATCTTGGTCCTCAGGGCTAGACTGCTGGCATTAACTGCTCGTGCTACCTCTCCCACTGCCTTCTCAGAACCTGCCCAGGAGACCTCCCGGTCCCTTGAGGGATAGAACCTCTATCCGTTGGCCCACCTCCTGCATCAAAGCCTCCAGGATTACATTAGAGAACCTTGGGGCATGTTCTTTAGTCTGTTGCACCATTTCAATTCAATTCACTTTCACTTTATTATGCAAATCAATTTTGGGTACATTTTTTGTACTTTAAAAAATTACATATAAATGAATAATAACAACAAAGAATGAAAGTTACACTATCACAGAGATCTAACTTTAATTAAAATATGTATTAAAAACTACTCCAATGCATTAATATAATCAGTCAGAGAGACCCATCCTGAGTGCATATCCCAATCCATACATCAAACTGGGGGTGTTAAAAGTTTTTCTAGAGAAGGGCACAAATGAGTTCAGGAACCATTTTTTCTGCATCTAAGGGATTGTAGCCTTTTCCCAGGACAGATCCAACAGTAATACTGAGGCATGGAGCAATTCTCATTATTCATGACACTCTTTCCTTTTGTCAAAATTCTTCGAGAGCAGAATTGGTCAAGAGAAATCTGCTCATCAACTAACCTTACTGCCTGGTTCAATAATCTCTGTACCCTTAGAGAGTCTGCTCTCCCAAGACAACAGACATCCAAAAAGGAAAGCACTCTCAACCACAGCTGTACAGAAAAGAGTTGCATGATTGCAGGATCTACTCAAAAGGATTTTAGTTTTCTGGGGTAGTGTAATCATGTCCATTCCTTGGCAACCACATCCGTACACTGTTCCCTCCAATTCAACCTATTGTCTACTTTGACACCTAGATACTTGTCATTCGTAACTATTTCAATGTCCGCATCATGAATTTTCACAGGAACAATATCATTAACTGGATTTTTCCTAAAGTCTAGAACTAGTTTCTTTCATCTTGTTTTCATTCAGTTTAAGAGAAATGCTATTGCACCACTTTCCGACCTTCTCCACCGAGTTCCTATAGGTTCCTTTCTTATTCCTTAAGTTACGACCACAGCTGATGTTATTTGCTGAGCAAGCCAAATCCCAGAGGGAAACTTGTCTTACTGATCATACCTTTTTTTTGTACTTTAAGAACGAGGGAAAAAACTACCGATCCCAGGAGCGTGGAATCCCAGTAACACTCAGGATTTTAAAATTAAAAGATTTGACAAGAAGGAAAATAAAACACAAGCACACAAGATTTAAATTACACAGTTAAAACAATTGTACAAAACATCCCCCCAAAAAACCCACTTGGTCAGAACATACAAGTAAACTACTTGGCCACAGCTCCCTTATAGACTTTTAACCATAAAAATCTAGTAATATTATCCAAAGCAAAACTGCTGTCGCTTTAGTAAGGGTATACCACACGGCTACTCACTCTCATCCACTCTGCTGTGGACATCCAAAAGGAACGTTTCTGAACCTGACCGTTTTCTGAAAACGAATATCTCTCTGGCTTGAAAACTCGATGGCTTCTTCAAATTTGCAACTTTCACACCTTTTCCCAGCACAGATCTGGTCCCCATGCAACCACCACCACTCAACTAAACACCTTTCCTTAAATATCTTTTTCCCCTTTCATCCTATATTCCATTGCTCTCAAACACCTCTTTTGACTCAACTTTCCTGAATATAAATATCTTTCATGTTTTCCTATTGCCTCCACTTTTGAGACAAATAAAATGTAATAGCCTTCACTTGTTTACTTATGAAACATGTCAAAGTTCCTTGTCACTTCTAAACTCCCTTTTGAAATTCAGCAGCTGAAAAGTCAAGTCCCTACTTATCTGATAATGCAAATTCTATCTAACAAATATCCAAACAAACATGTAAATCCGACTTCTCATTACAAATGGGTGAACCTAACACATTTATCTTTCATTTCTCAGTTCCCACAGACAAGCTGTCTTTACTACCCTTCCCCCAATTTAGTTAATCATCTTCAGAGTCTGAAGGAGAGTCATATGGAGTCAAAACGTGAACTGTTTTCTTTCTCTCCACAGATGCTGTTAGACCAGCTGAATTTTTCCAGCATTTTCTGTTTTTGTTTCCGATTTCCAGTATCCACAGTATTTTGCTCTCTTCTCCAGTAGAAGTTAAGGTATATTTCTAGGATGCGTAGTAGATGCAGGATGAAGAAGACTTAAGTTTTTCTAAAATTAAACACCATTATAATGGTTCAAAGGAGTGATGTGTAACTCCAGCATAGGCTCTGCGAGTTTACACAGTAAGTTGCTAGGCTCTCCAAAACAAGAAAGGCCCTAGGTTCGCTCCATGGTGTTGTGCTTAACATTTGGCAGAAAGGGCTTCTGCTACTGGTTCACCATGTCTGATTGGAGGGGAAAAAACTGACTAGGGAACTCTTTCCTGACTGCTATCCAATCCCCTCTGCTGGCAGTATAATACTGGAAGGATTGCAGGTATTTTTTCATTTGTCCATGGGACATGGGTGTCATTGGCAAGGGAGGCACTTATTGTCTGCCTCTCAGGACGGTGGTGGTGAGCTGCCTTCTTGAACTGCTGTAGTCCATGTGTCCGTGCACACAGTGTTGTTAGGGAGGGAGTTCCACAATGTTGACCCAGCATTAATGAAGGAATGGTGATATATCTCCAAGTCATGATATCATGTGACTTGGAGGGAAACCAATGTGCCTGCTGTCCTTGCTTCTCTCTGTAGACTTTGAAGTTACCAGGGCTCTGAAGATTAGATTACGAAGAGAGGTTATATAAACTAAGAGATAAAAACAAAAAAACTGCGGATGCTGGAAATCCAAAACAAAAACAGAATTACCTGGAAAAACTCAGCAGGTCTGGCAGCATCGGCGGAGAAGAAAAGAGTTGACGTTTCGAGTCCTCATGACCCTTCGACAGAACTACAAGTTCTGTCGAAGGGTCATGAGGACTCGAAACGTCAACTCTTTTCTTCTCCGCCGATGCTGCCAGACCTGCTGAGTTTTTCCAGGTAATTCTGTTTTTGTTTTATATAAACTAAGCTTGCATTTCCTAGAATGTAGAAGGTTAACTGGTGATTTATTTGAGGTTTTTTTTGGATTTTAAAAGGAATTAGAGTAAATAAAGAGAAATTTTTTCTACTGGTGGAGGAATCTAGCATGGGGAAACATTATCTCAAATGTAAAACCAGGCCATTCAGGAGGGAAGTTAGAAAACACTTCTTCAAGCAAAGGGGAAAGAACTGTGGAACTCTCTCCCACAGAACGCAATAGATGCTGGATGCTTTAAATTTGGGATTGATAGGAGACAGGCATGTGAAAGTGTATGGAGCCAAGGCATGTGGATGGCATTAAAATATAGATCACCCATGATCTCAGTGAATGGCAGGACTAACTTGAGGTGCTGAATGGGCTAAACCTGTTCCTATTTATATGGGACATCAAATAAGGGCAGTATCAGGCATTCTGTACCATTCAATGATCTGCAAACATTTACAATCAAAAATGATATGAGAAGCTGTCAGATACCTGTACAAACAGAGGAGGGAGAAAACTGAACAAAAAGAAAAACCACATGGATTATATGACACAATAATATTAAACACCACGCTAATACGTGACATGAGCAAATTCTACCTGGTGGCGTCTTTCTTGCTCTTCCTTTGCCTTTTCAAATTCATCTTTTAGGGCTTTGGTTACAAGGGAAGAACTATCCTCCAGCTGTCGTCGCAGTTCATCCAACTCAGCTCGTTGCCTTTGATGTATAAAAATATCCAACTGTGAAAGATGTGTTTCTAAAAGGGCAGAACTATTCCCCACGGCACTGCTTTACTACTATAATTAAATTAAATAAACATCTCGTCATTCCAGTCTGGCATACCTGCCCACTTTGTCAAATTTGTCACTTTGTCAAAAGCACGCGCTGTCACGCTTTTCTACTATGAATAAGTTTACCTGCTCACCAGCAAATTACTCATTGATTACCCACTGATAGTGGATAAAGATAAGCTCCTTTTTAAACCGACAAGGTGAAATCCCTGATGGAAGAGATTTCAAAAACCCACTCCGCAGAGACAAGGGAAAGGTGAAGAGGTGTGGAGAAACACAAGCAGGGGAAAAGAGAGAAGCTGAAGGTAGGTGGTGGGGGGGGGGGGGGGGGAAGATGGACAAAAAAAATAACAGCAGCACAAAAATTAGAGGCCCAGTGTATAGCATGTACATTCACACGTTCTCAATCACATTTGGCTGATAACATCTCTGTTATAAAGCAGCAGTCAATGCTACAAGGAACTTGCCAATTGCAATTTACAGGTCCAAACATTTTTAATATTAAAAACATTACAAAAGGAGCAATGAAATATGTTAAGGTGAAGTTCTGTCACTTTCTGAATGCTATTAGATTGACCAAACCAAATAAATTTAACTTTAAGGGCTTCCTTGTGCCAAAATCAAAGTTGGAGTCAAACACTGGCAATTGTGTTTTTACCAAAAATATAAATCCACACAAATTGCAATACATAGGTACTCCACAACAGTGAACCAATGTTATTTCTAAATGTTCGATTATAATTCAACTGTTATACAAAGTGAAGATAATTAAAAGCAGTCATATTGGAGTCAAAACATTAGCTGCTTCTCCCTCCAAATATGTTGCAAGTATTCAGCTGGTCTGGAAACATTGCTTTTTTTTAAAAAAACAGGTTCACAGCGCTTTGTTTTTATAAAAGCTATGCTGTTTCTTCAGTTATCTCAAAACATTCAGGCCAATCACTTTGGGCTCCTAAATGTCATGAAGTTATGAATGTATATAATATTACTGGAAAATATTTTTCTTTTAAAATAGAGGTTTAGTTTGTGGGTGTGTCTTAATTGAATTAAAGCCAGCTAGTCTCTTGGTGCTTTGATGTATACTAGTTTTGAGAAGTAAGAGAGATAGAGTGTATTTACATTTTTGGTGAATAAAGTATCCAAGATGTGGGATGAAAACTGACACCTTTTCAGCAGATACCAAGCGATATGTTTATATTACTAATAAAGTTGGTACTATGAAAGAGGTTTTATTTTTAACGAGGTTTAGTTCAGAGGTTGGTAATACAATGAGAATTTACATTCAATGAGTGGGACTAGGTATAACTTCAGCAGTTTTTGACTGTGAGGGGCAGAGGCAATGTGAGATCAAAAGGCAGCTGTAAGCCTCCAACTGTCTCCACAGGAACCAAGTGAAAAGAACCTCATTTTGAATTCGTAAGGTGAAAATGCTTTGCCTGGTGTCTGGTTAAGTCTAGGGTTGCTGTTGCCTTAATGGAGATTAGTTTGGGAATTTGTTAAAAGTTATGATCGTAGTAATTTGTAGCCATGTGTATATATTTAACTTCTGTAAATTAATAAAACGTTTCATTTAGCTTAATATAAAACCTTTTGAGAACTAGTGGTATGATTCCTGAACTTGGAGTTGCATCTCAAACATAACGCTTAAAATGATAGGTTATGACAGTTGTTTAAAGTTTTCCTCTGGGATTTTTAAATAACTTAGCTTTACCAACTGCACGGTCATAACATGACAATTCAAGGCTCTGAACTCTGACAACGTTCAACACGCACTTTTAAGCATTCTTAGCAAAGTCACCAGCCTTTAAACCACTATCATCTGAACCATAATTTATTTTAAAAGATAAAGGAGCACAAAAGCACACACACTGAAACAATGAAAATTGGAAACAAAAACAGAGGGCTGTAATTTTCAGGGGCTATTGCGACAGGTTGGGGGGGGGGTGGGCAAGAAGCTGGAAAAGTAGTGCAGAAAGGTGTTATGGGGGACTTGGTGCCTTCCCGTCACCAGTGATAGGAAAAGGAGCAAACAAACTGCCCGCTGGGAGCTCAACTGACCCACTTAGGTGGAAAGTTAAGGACCTCTTCCACCTCCAAAGGCTCCCAGTGAGCTACAGTGAGGAGAGGGGGTCCTCCTTTTTGGGCACTTCATGGCCAATGGAGGCCCCCCTCTCACCCCCTCACACCGGTGCTCCCAGGTCCCGCTTTACTGACTTTTAGGGCGCACAGCCATCAATGCTTCCTCATTCTCCAGATGTAGCCCCACCAAGTGACCACCGCTAGAGGTGGCACTGACTCTCTGCTTGGGCTGGCAGTTGCTGGGGTTGGGCTGCTGCCCTCGATAGGATGGCAGCCTGGCAGCAGCCACTTCATTGCCAAAACAAAGTCCCAGATCCTGCTGACCGGTGAAGCCCCATCGGCGGGACCCACAAAATCCAGCCCAGAGAACGCTGGAAATACTCAGCAGGAGAGGCAGCATCTGTGGAGAGAGAAACAGAGTTAACGTTTCACACTGACGACCTTCGTTCAGAACTGGGAAAAGTTAAGAGGTGTGACAGGTTTAAAACAAATAGAGATGCAGGGAAAGGGGAGAGAGGAGGATAGAACAAAGGGAATGGTCCGTGAGAGAGTGGAAGGCAGCTGAGATTAAATGACCAAAGGGAGGCTGGTACAAGACTAAAAGGGGATGGTAATGGGGTAAGTAAAAAAACAAGAGATATGACTAGAGGAGGTGTGCTTGCTTTAAGTTCTGATTGATGTTCATCAATGTGAAGTGTTGAAACAATATGAGACTCTGTTTCTCTCTCCATAGATGCTGCCAGACCTGCTGAGTATTTCTAGCATTCTGTCTATGATACAAAAGCCCATGTTTTTTTTTACTTTCAGGGTCCCATGTGGACATCAATTTAGAGGTCAATGCTATCCAATTTGGAAAATAACTACTTCATCTCCCCGATGAAGCACAACGATCCTCATCCTCACAGGAATACTTATTACCTTTCCACACTTACCTCAACTAGATTGTCTCCAACAAGAGAGAATCCAACCACTCCCCTTGACATTCAATGGCATTACCATCACTGAATTCCTAACCACCAAAGTACTGGGGGTTACCATTGACCAGAAATTTAACTGGACTGGCTACGGAAATACAGTGGCTACGAGAGCGTGTCTGAGGTTGGGAATTCTGCAGCTGGTAACTCAGTTACTGATTCCTCAAAGCCTGTCCACCATCTACAAGGTACAAGTCCGGAGTGTGATGGAATATTCTCCACTTGCCTGGGTGAGTGTAGCTCCAGCAACACTCAAGATGCTTGACATTATCCAGGACAAAGCAGGCCACTTGATTGGCACCCCATCCATGACCTTAAACATTCACTCCCCCCACCACAGGTGTGCAGTGGCAGCAGTGTGTGTCATCCCCAAGATGCACTACAAACAACTCAACAAGACTCCTTCAGCTTCCAAACCAGCGACCTCTACCATCTAGAAGGCCAAGCGCAGCAGATGCATGCAAACACCACCACCTGCACGTTCCCCTCCAAATCACACAAACTATATCACCATTCCCTCGTGATCGCTGGGTCAAAAACCTAGTATTCCCTCCCCAACTGCACTGTGAGTGTGCCTACAACACATGGACTGCAGCAGTTCAAAGCTCACCTCCATCTTCTCAAGGGCAATTAGGGACACTCACGTCCCATGAACAAATACAAAAAACTAAGGGCCTTGATCAGTGCTGCTTTGTATAGTCCCCATTCAATATAAGTTAATCTCTGAATCATTTACAAGGACAGTAACACCATAAACACTACCAAAAAGATTTATGAGCTGATGAGTAGCTGAGCCAAACAAAAATCAGCAAGGTTCCTGGTTTAACCCCTGGTTCAAATAGAGTTTCCTGACCTCAACCAGGAGAGACAAGGGCACTGCAATTGGCCCCAGTCCTCTCAGTTTCTATTGCTGGGCGGCTAAGAGTGAGCATCAGCTGATCTCACATTTGAATGTGCTGTTTTCTACTGCAAGCTAAGCCTCATTGTCTGGGCTCACACATGAAACTTGGACAAATTACTGGAAGGCCCAAGTGTTGTCATGATTTTCAGGCAAGAAGAAAAGGTCAAAGAGAAAGCTAACAGAGGGGATAAAAGAGCCCTACCAAAATTCCGTAGTATGGTGATGTTCTTACCGAGCTGCTAGCTGGTTGAGACGTTCCTTCTCTTCAGCCACCTCAGCATACAGTCTCCTTCGCTGTTGTTGGATAGCTTGCTCCTCTTGTTCAAGCTGTTTCTCATACCTATTGGGACACAGTAACAGTCACTCACACATCATCCTGACTTGGAACTATATCGCCGTTCCTTCACTGTCACTGGGTCAAGATCCTGGAACTCCCTCCCTAACAGCACTGTGGGTGTACCTACGCCCACTGCAGCGGTTCAAGAAGGCAGCTCACCACCACCTTCTCAAGGGCAATTAGGGATGGACAATAAGAACGATGGCCCAGCCAGCGACACCCACATCCCATAAATGAATTTAAAAAACTGACTAAATGCAAATAAAATGATAATGTTTCTTTAATAGGGTGAAAATGTGTCGGTACTACTGAGGGAAACGAGAAAATGCCCTATGAAACAATCACTTTAAAAAGCACTGAATTCATCTGAGCGTATTTGCTCATCTTGCCATCTCCAAACTATTCATTTCAACTTTAGTCAATTTGTGAAAAAAAAGCCATGTCAACAAAGATGGGAGAATAGGTTAAAATGACATCTTACATGGAAGTCTTACAATGCTGGTCAGTTTTCTAAGTACTTAATTTTAAAAAAAAGCCTTTCCACAATCTGATCATTTATGCAAATTTTTTTTGATGGTAAGAGACTCTTCAGATTAAACTGGCATTTTCTCTGTTCCTTAGAATGCTGTGTGCCATCCACATGATATAGTTCGGGCATATAACGTCCATAAACACCATTCGAACATCAGCTGCAAAGATGCTTTATGCTTAAACTTGTCTGAGGTGGAGCCCTTGTCCTCATCTAAAGTGATGCTCGAACTCAAAACAACATAGACCATTATCTTTTAGGGAACATTGTCACTCAGTCTGTGACTTAGGGGTGAATATTTATGTGTTGCTGGACTCAAGAGGCAGGCATTATTTGAATTATTTTTTTTTTCCCCAAACCTCTGTCTGGCGAGGTCCCGCTCCCTCTGGCACAGGTCTTCCTTCTCCCTCTCCAGCTGTCCCCTCAGCTCTTCAGTCTGTTTGATGTACCTCTGAGCTGCACGCTCGTCAGACTGCAGAAGTTCAGCCTCGTGCAAAGCTTTTAGCTTCTTGAGCTCCTGTTTGTGTTTAGCTATTAGCTTCTGAATCTCGGGTTCCAAACCTGAAATTCAAACAATTTGGTAATGCAGTTTCGTGGTAAAGGTACATCACTGAAACTCAGTACAGAACAGAGTGCCATCACTTCCAACTGCAACTTTCAATCAGGCCCCTAACACAGGAGACCATTCCAAGGCCTTTCACAGAGGTGTACCCAGACAGAAGGAGACCCCAATAGCAATGAATGAGATGTTGGGGAGGGGCTGATTGAGGAGGAATGTGTGATCAAAACTTTAGTCAAAGAGGTAAGTTTTAAGGAGAGTTTTAAAGGAAGAAAGGGAGGTGGAGGGATGGGAAGCTTTAGGGAATGAATTCCGGAGGAGACTGGGCGGCTAAAGATATGGGTGCTGATAATGTGGCAGAGGGATAGGAGGGGTGCACAAGAGACCAGAGGTTTGTAGGGCTGCAGCAGGTTCCAGAGAAATGGGGTGCAAGGACCACGATGGGATTTAAACATGGAGATGGGAATTTTAACTTGGAGACCAACAGGGGACTGTGTGCCAAAGTAGGTCCTGGGGAATAGGAGTGAGTGAGACAATATACAGGCAGCAAGGTTTTAGGAGAGCTGCAGTTTACGGAGAGTGCAGAACGGGAGGCTGGCCAGGAAATCACTGGAGGCCTAGAGGTGATAAAAGCATGGATGAGGGTTCCTGGCCGCAGATGGGGTGAGTAAGGTCGGAGGCGAGTGATGGCATGGACGTGGAACTCTGCCCTCCTTATGATGTGGCGGAGGGCTTCCCAAATGGGGGGTCGCGAGCCCCAGTGGCATCGTGAAACGAGATTTTTGGGGCCCTGAGCTCCGAGGCAGCAACAGCAGCCGTGGAGCTCTGGCCTAGCAGTAACAGCTGTGAGGCCCCTTTAAATCCTAATTTATTTTTAACGGTGGGAGTGGCCTAACTGATCGAGGCCTCATTATCGCTCCAGAAAGGACAGTGAAAAGGTGTCAAAACCCTGCAGTTTATACACTTCCCATCGCGGTTTACCTCACCCCCCTCCCCACCCTTTGCTCTCGCAAGTCTCCCAATGCACCTCTCCGCCCCCCCCCCCCAACTGCTTTCATGGCTCTACCCCTCACTCTATAGTCGCATCAATTTTCAAGTTTCAAAATGGGGTCACAGTGGGAAGAAATTTTAGGAAGCGCTGGCTTTTAGAGCAACAGGTATCCCCTGAGGGAGTACTAAACAAAAACGAACAGCAAAGATGTTTCCTTTTCGGGCTCAGACTCCTTCCTTCCTTCCTTCCTTGCTGTTTGTCACTTGCTGCCCTCAGCCAGGACTGCACTGAGGCCAAATTGCCCACCTATAACCCCACTTCAGTGATCCTGCTTTTGCTGGCTCCCTTCTGTGCAAAGCTCAAACTTGCAACCATGTTCTGATCATTTCCCCAGGCCAAATCCGTCTGCGTCAGCTGAACGAGCTGTGATCAGATCCAACTGCTGCAACCTTCCAACCCCCCTTGTCAAACACACAATATACCACGTGCGCTGTTTGGATTAAGCTTTCTGCTGCCCTCGGCTGCTGAGATCTTGGCATGTTCACAGGGGCAGCAGCCACTCATCACATCCACAACCACTCAGCAAGTGAGAGTGGAAAGCATGTAGGAGGAGTGTTTTATCTCGCTGGTACCTGAGAGCAATGCTGAAACCAAACAGTTTCTGGATACAGCCCAAAAGAGAGGGGAGTTTTTTGGCTGCAGCCAAGACCTAACAACAACTTGCCTTTATATATATATATATATATTATATATATATATATATATATATATATATAAAAACGAGCCTAACGGTGCTTCTCAGGAGCCTGGAACGTTGGGCCAGATTTTACGCTCCCCTGCCGGCAGGTTAAGGCAGTGAGGCATTGAAAGTCCAGTGGGTGGCCTTTCTGCCACCTACCTACCCACCCGACTTCTCTGAAATTTTATTGTGTTGCGGGGGGGGAGCTTGGCAGAGAAAACGTCAGGCGGTCCACCTGCCCATGGGCCTATTTAGGCCCTTAAGTGGTCAATAAGTGACCGCGCAAGGGCCTCATATCACCACCTCTGGTATTATACCCATGGTGGGGAAAGGCCCATACCATGCGGTAAGTCCGTCAGCTTTAGCTGCGCAGGCTAGCATCAGGCAAGGAGGGCGGGTGTAAAGGAACCTCCTTTGCGGCACCCTGGGCCGAACAGAGGCATCCCCCACCAAAATCACCCTCCCCCAGCCACCCGCAATACGCTCCCCCACCACACCCCCCCAACCCCGCCTCTTGAACCCAGCCCCCTCTTCCCTCAGCTTCCTCCCCTCTTGCCAAAGTCCTCAGCCCGGGACTTAGCTGGGCTCCTCAGTGCACTGCAGCCCCAGAGCTGTGGGCCAATCCAACTGACGGGCAGCTCTCAAAGGTGGAACTTCTGAGATGGGGGCGGGAGTCCAGCCTAAAGCAATCAATTGGTGCAGACTCGATGGGCCGAAGGGCCTCTCCTGCACTGTGTGATTCCGTGAATGCTGCTCCTGGCGGTTAATTACTGAGGGGCAGCTGTCGGGAACGTGGGTGGTCTTCCCACCAATGTTTTAGTTGGGGGGTGGAGGGAGGAGGCAAGTGCAGTGCCCTGTCAAATCCAGCCCACAAAATCTATTTCTCGCCCCACAAGTGCAGCTGACCCTGAGTATTTCCAGCACATTCTGTTTTATTTCAGCTATCCAGCATCCACAGTATTTTGGCCTTGTAAAGAAATAGTCGAGCAGGTGACCAGAAGCTCCATTACAAAAGAAAGACGTGAAGGTTAAATTTGAAGGAAGAGAGAGAGAGAGAGAGAGAGAGGGAGACAGGGAGATAAGTTACTGTGTCACAAACTTCCCCATTGTTTGTTCTCTGCAATCTCCTGGACTTGTGTGTGTTAAATTGTAAGGCAACGCATCCGAGATGTGTCGTGATAAATCCATTACAATAAAAATATATGTGTCTCATTCGAAAACATGCACAGTATCTGAACGATAAAGTTAGAAACACTCCTTAGTTTATATTTTAATGGCTGTTCTGTTGTCAGACGCTTTTGGGCACAATACTTCATCATTAGTGGGTATTCCAAAAAAATATGTAACTATCGATTCTCTTTGGAGCACTTATTGTAAGCTGCAGGTTTTTAAACTGGTACCTTTTACAGTAATCTCTTTAATTTTCTTTGTTTTCTCATCTATCCATTTCTCTCGCCGCATTTTTTCTGTCGCACTCATTATTTCTTTCAGCTTCTTGATCTCCTACAGCCAAAAAAAAACAGATTAGACAGGGTGTTACAAGGAGGCCGTTGGGGCAAGGATTAAGCAATTTTTCTTTACTTACATCTTTGAACGCTGGAAAATTTCAGAGAGCGGAATAAAAGGAAGATAATTCTTTATAAAAAGAAAAACTTGCATTTCTGTAGCGTTTTTTTTTTACAACCTCAGGATGTCCCAACGCTCGTTACAGTAAATGAAATATTTTTGAAATGTAGTCCCTGATGTAACGTAGGAAACATGGCAGCCAATTTGCACACAGCAAGCTCCCACAAACAACAATGAAATATATATGCCACAGTCAAATATCCTTTATCCCTACATCCAAAAACCAAACTTTTTTTTTAAACAGATCCTAATGTGAACCTCACCGACCTTTTGCGTGGGAAGTTTGTGACCTGGGCTGACACAAACCTTGCTGACTGGACCTGACCACAGGTGGGGAGGGAACTGATTATTTATTATTTAGTGATACATGTTGTTTTTCTAGCTATTTTATTTACTTTAGACTATATCTAGCCTAGGCTTAGGCTACTGTAATGTAAGTAGGTCCAGGCCTATCATATACACATTCAAAAACCAAAAATATCCGAAAACCGAAACACAATCGGCCCCCAAGGATTTCAGATAAAAGATACTCGACCTGTAAATAATCTTTTCATGTGGTGTTGGTTGAGGGATAAGTATTAGCCACGGCGCTGGGAGGGCTTTATTTATTATTTCGTTGAATGTGGGCATCGCTGGCAAGGCACGTTTTTGCTGCCCATCCCTAATTGCCTTCGAACTCAGTGGCTCACTTGTCTATTTCAGAGGCTGAATAAAAGCCAACCACATTGCTGTGGATCTGGAGTCACGTGTAGGCCAGACCGGGTATGGGTGACGTATTTCCTTCCCTAAAGGACACTAGTGAGCCGGATGGGTTTTTTACAACAATCAGTGATAGTGGTCACCATTACTAGCTTTATATTCCAGATTTATTAATTGAATTTTAATCCCACCAGCTGCCGTGTGTTAATGTTGTCACGATGAAGTGGTGAGTGTCTAGTTGTAAGTGTGAGCAGCTGTTACTAATTGGGAAAAGGTTAGGGAATTATTCTTAAGTATATATAAGAACCAGTTCCACCTGTATGGGGGGGGGGGGGGGGAGAGGAGGAGTAGTGGGAAAGAGAGTCTGTACCTGTGTTCTCTGGGTTTTGTGAATAAAACTATGTTAAAGAAAGACTGGCTGCTCCTTTATTCAGTGAATGAGCAAAGAATTATAACACCGTGGTGGGTTTTGAGCCTGTGTCCCCCAAAGCCTTAGTCTGGGCCTTGGGATCACTAATTCAGTGCCGTTATCACAATGCCACCATCTTACCATGCTTTTTTTCCAAAAGAGCGCCATGAAATATTTTACATCCACCTGAGAGAGTAGATGAAACTTGGGGGAGGATTTTCCCCTCGTCAGGTGGTCCTGGGAGTGGCCGTACACCAGTCCACTGCCCGCCCTCGGGCCCTGACCCTGATGTCATGCTGGCTGGCCAATTACGGGCCAGCCCAGCTTGAAACGCGTGCTGAAACGCTCAACGCTGCCGGGGTGGAGGGGGGGGCAGGGGGTAGGGTGGAGGAGGGCGAGCGCGCATGGGTGTGTGCTCAGTGAAAGCTCCCTGAAGGCACAGAGCTGCCTCAGGGAGCTGAAGAGTTTCCACATTAAAAATAAAGCTTTCCCAAAAAAAGTGAAAACATGTCCCCTCTTGTGACTGTCACATGACAGACTCTGTCACATGAGCAGGGACACGGTGAAAATGAGTTCTCTAAAATCTTTTATTTTACTTTTAATTAACATCGGAAACCTCATCCCGCCCGTGGATGAGGTTTCCTCAAAAACCCAAAGGCCGCTTGACCTATTCGGCCACCCACCAGCCGTAACGTTGGATGGGCAGGGAGAAATTCTATTTAATTAATTGATTAATGGGCTTAATAGCCCTCTTAATTGTTGGCAGGCCGGGTGCCAACTCTTGCCTGTGCTTGCCGACTGAATTATCGGGCAAGTGCACGATGGCGTCGGGACGCTCGCCTAACATCGTCACGCACTATTTTACGCTTGTGCGTGTTGGGCTTGCACCCGCACGCCGAGCTGAAAATCCTGGCTAAAAACAAAAAAACTGCGGATGCTGGAAATCCAAAACAAAAACAGAATTACCTGGAAAAACTCAGCAGGTCTGGCAGCATCGGCGGAGAAGAAAAGAGTTGACGTTTCGAGTCCTCATGACCCTTCGACAGAACTTCTGTCGAAGGGTCATGAGGACTCGAAACGTCAACTCTTTTCTTCTCCGCCGATGCTGCCAGACCTGCTGAGTTTTTCCAGGTAATTCTGTTTTTGTTTTGAAAATCCTGGCTCTGGTCTTACGTCTCATCTGAAATGCGGTACCTTCGGTAGTGAGGCACTCCCTCAGGACTGCACTGGAATGTCAGTCAATGTGACGCATTAAAACATGAATTTTCATTAGAAAGATACATAAACTGGAGAGCGAAATGGTGTCTCAAGTTTAGCAGTGCTGATTTTAGACAAAGTTCTAAAAGGTATAAGTTAAATAGAGATATTGAGACCTGATTACTCCCAAAGTAGCACAAGAATGCACAAAACCTAGTTATAAAGGAAAATAATTAAAATTGCAAGGTTAATGGTTAAAAGAAAGTCCTGTGAAGTGCAGTGATTACTTATCAATCCAATTATACATTGTACAGGCAAGGATGTTGTGCAACTCTGCACTGTAGCAGAAAGAAGCATAAATATTTATAAATTGTGTTCAATTAACAGGATCCTAAAGTATGTCGCCACAGATTTAAACAGAGCCATGGAAGAAATCTGATATCAAAACAAAAAGATCCAAGATAGATAGGGGAGAATTTTCTCCCCGTCAGGGGGGCTGGGCAGGACCAGGCACAGGGGGGCCAATTAAGTCCCCCCCAGCGTGACACGCATCCAGAGGTGCTGAACGCTCCCTGTGCGGGCGGGGGGAGGAGGAGGCTGAGTCGGCGCCTGCATTCTTTCATGGGTATGCGTGTGAAAGGATGCAGAAATCTGCCTGAGGCACAGAGCTGCCTCAGGGAGTTTAATTTCATTTTGAAAAATTTAAATATAAATAGAGAGAAAAATTTTTTTTCAGACATGTCCCCGCTCATGTGGCAGTGTCACAGGAGCTGGGACATGTCAATGAATTTTAATTAAACAATTTATTTCATTTATAAATCCTTCATGAAACCGCATCCTGCTCATGGATGAGGTTTCATGCAAAATGCAAAGGCCACCTGAGCTCTTTGCCTTCCCGCCAAGCCTTAAGGTTGGACGGGCAGCTCCGTTAATTATCTGAATCAGTTTTTAAATGGACTTAACAGGCCTTTGACAGTTCGGCGGGCGCACAGCTGACTCCGGTGTTTGCCCGCCAAACTGAAGGTCGGAATGACGCGCAGTGATGTCGGGACACACGCCCGACTTCACCGTGGGTCATTTTAAGCGTCGGTGAGCAGGGCCCCGCCATAAACCAAAGAGGTTCGATACTTTATAATTTTTTGTAAGACGTGACTTCAAATTTGATACAAAATGGCAGATGTCTCACGTGCTTTGTCAGAAAGTTAAAAAAAATTAATTCCAAATTTTAAAATCCTATCTCTTAATATTAGCTAGGCCAAAGAGTGGGCACAAAATTAGAAAACAAACAGCACTCAGGAACAGCTAGGGGTGGAATTGGGAAGAGTTCAAATGCTGGTTCACATACCCCTTGGACCTGATTACCAAGAGACACTTTAATTCTGTGCATTCTAATAGCAACCCATTCAGCAATCAGAATATGCAGCGGCAACATCATGAATATTATACATGTTGGGCAATTAACAGACGCTATTAGCAGTAAAATTAAGTGAGCGTGTTAGCAGGACATAAGTGGAATTTTCATACAAACATATGAACAAGGATTCAGCCCCTCAAGCCTGCTTCACCATTTAATAAGATCATTGCTGATTTGATAGTAACCTGAAATCTGCATCCCGCCTACCCCCAGTAACCTATTACATAAATTATTACATAACATATTGCATAAATATTTATTTTTTACAAATAAAAATATTTTACTTATGTATTGCTGAAGAAGAGAGACATGCTGTCAGGGTAACCATTACACTGCAGGACAGCTTTGATGAAGCCTACTCCCGGCATCAAACTTGCAGTGAGCAAATAGCTCGGCTGCCAATAAGGCCAATCTTTTAGCATGTGGGACTGTCAAAATACTGACCAATGAAGGTAGGCTTTTCATCTTGTACTCATCAGGACAGGTGTATGTCTGGTCGGCCCAAGACACACTAAAGTTATGTTCCCACACACTCTATCTTATCTACAACTGGTTCTACACAACATGAATTGGCCAAATGGTTGAGTGAGTTGCTGAAACCAGTTCTGAGCAAATTTTCCACATTCCATGTGCTCGTTCAACATTGCTAGCCTATTCACCAACCATGTCACTATATCACTGCAATCTACGCGCGCTGCTATTGTCTGAATCTTTATTCATAGAATTCATGAGCTCAGCAACTTGCGCAGTTGAATTCGGTTTTAAGGACACCCAAATAGATGGCGTTGCCAATGGGATCCCCTCGAGGCCCAGCTCTCGCCAACATCTTTGTTGGTTTCCACGAGAAATGCGTCTTCGATGGAATGACCCCTAACCTCCTACCCCTTGCATATTTCCAATATGTAGATGAAACACTTGCTATATTTGAATCTGCAGCTGCATATAAGAATTTCCTTACACACATTAGTGGGCTCCGTCTGGCACTCAAATTCACCTTTGAAATGGAGCAGTCAAACAAGCTCCCTTTCCTTAAGATGCTTGTCAATGGGTCCTCTACTGCTGCCTACCACAAGCCTACCTTCACTGGTCAACATTCCTGCAGTTACACACACTATAATATTGGCTTTATCAGCAACCTTGTAAATAGGACCCAGGCTATTTGCTCACTTTGCAAGCTTGATGCTGAAATACAGCTCATCAAAGCTGTCCTGTGGTGTAATGGCCACCCCAATCGGATCACTACTCACTGGATATCGCGCAAGCTCAAGAATGGGCTGAAAGCTGCCACTTTCGGTCCTGAAAAGTGCCCAGTCTGCCTCAGATTGCCCTGGAAGGGTGAAGTGTCTCAAAAATTTGAGCAACAGGTGAAGCTGGCCATTTTACGCTGCTACAATGCAGTAGCAACACCAGTGATATTCTCCACTAACAGGATACTGCTGTCAAGCCAAAAAGACATTCTGCCCACCACACAATTAAGTAATGTAGTATATAATATTCAATGCTGTTGTGATGCCAGTAATTTAGGCTGTCTGTCCCAATGACTGGTGGATCATATCAAACAGCATAGATTGCTGACCATACTCAATCAGCCCATGCTTGCAGAACTCAGAACAGTGTCCAACATTAGATGCGATTCCACGATTGGACAACACCTACTAAACAATCCCAACTGTGCTAAGAATTACACTAGCAACCAATATAAGATCATTAGTCATGCTCGCTGTATGGCTCAAGTACATGTGCTACAAGCTACATATATTTACACACAGGGTCCTATCCTTTGCAAGCAGAAAGGACATGTCCACACATTGAGCTTTTTTCAACTAAACAGGAGCTTGAAGGGCAGCCATTCCCTGGTTCATTCCCCATGACAGTGCCTTGACCAATTAGAGTTAACTTGCCTCATTTGAATTTAAACAAAAGATTGGCAGTTAACTGTTCCCTGGTGCATTCCCCATGACAACAGCCCTACCAATCAGAGTCCACTTGCCAACCAATCAGCATCCTCTTCTCATGCAGTATAAACTGTTGTCCCATGGAGATTTAGTATTCTTGCAAATCTGTCTTCTTGGGTGCAAGACGAAAAGCTTCTTCAGCATGTCTCTTTTTTCAGCAAAACTCACATTCTGCACTACCAAGCGACTATTTACTTTATACCTGCAAATTACTGGGAAATCGTGATATGAAAATTTTTAAAAAGTTGTGTTTAAAGTATGCATAGAAAGGTTAATCACAGTGCTGACTTTTACTAATGCAAGCATTGCCGTTCTTCATCATTGCCGGGTTAAAATCCCTGACAACACCATGAGCGTGCTTATGTCTCGCAGCCTGCAGCTATTCAAGAAAGCAGTTCACCTTCTCAAGGGCAATTTGAGATGGGCAACAAATGCTGACTTTGTTAGCGATGCTCACATTCCATGAATAAATTTTTTTTAAAATTAATAAGCTGCAGGCTTAATCATTAAATCTCAGGTTAATTTCAAATGTAACCAAGTCTTCTGATTTTGGGGTTTGATTCTCCTCAAATTTAAAAACTGACTAAAATCAGTTGGTGAGCAAACAGGTCAAAAATGGGGGGGAAAAATCAATTAAACAACTTTAGAAGGAACATATTTCCAACTGTTTGCACAAAATAAAACACCAAAGGAGGAGGTTAGCCTTCACTATTAGCTACCTCTTCACCCCTTCCTCCTCCATGGAGCGTCATTCCACTGTCAATGTAGGATACAACTAACTGATGGAGCGCTCTATGTTAATGCTGCTAGTTGGTACAGGCAGGTAATGGAATGCTCCCCAACTGGCCGCAGCATTCAGACTTTTACATTCTGAGTTAATTGGATTCAATCCTAATTTTGGAATTCATCTTTTGGGGTGGGGATAATGCCAAGTTTAAGCTCCATTCATTTCCTATAATGGGAAGACAACAATTATAGAATTGTATTCTGATGCTAATGTAAGCAGCTAAATTAATCCAGTATCAATGTTAAAATTTTAATTTAAAAAAAAATTACAGAACCTTCTTTGATAGCTATGCTCAAATTGAAAATAAATCTTGATAAACAGGAAAAATGCAAGTTAATCAGTTAAAAAGTGTTACTTCTTGATCGAGTCATCTAAAATATTGATAAACTTACAGGACTGAATTTTTAAATGATTAAATTACATATAAAATGTTTGATAAAAAAATAATTTATATGATTAACTGCAGTAGCTCACACTTGTGCAGTTTTGTTTCAAATGTTATATTTCAAGTCATATTGATAGAAGTCTCATGATTTCAACCAAAAACATCATCCAAGTTTATGGACCATTTCCTTTTCTTGTGCGTAAGAAATCTCAGACTAGCTATCTGTAGTTAAATTGAGCTATCCTGAAAGAGTTTAAACCACTCCGCCAATAAACAGAACATCACAGTGACAACAAAATCATAAAGATCATCAGCCTACTTTGCAGTACCTCATGCAAGTTTATGTATGTTGCCTCTACCTTATTACCCTTGTCTGCACTTTGTTACTTCTTCAAAGAATTCATGTTGAATGTTCTTTATTGTACTTTTGTCGATATTTTTCTATTCCACCTTTGAGTAGAGATTCCAATATCTTTCCTGCCACTGATGTTAAGCTAACTTGTCTATAGTTGTCGGAATTTGTTCTGTCCCTCTTTTTGAATATGGGAATCACCTTTAATTTTAGTTTCTTCATTATTGTCCCAATTTTTTTTTTGACTAACTTTTGTATGACACCACTTCCAAATTGTGTTGGCTTCACAAAAATGTAGAGGTTCAAACCAGTCTGAAGGATGTCTTGGCTTTCACTGACTGGACAATCTGACAATTAGTCAAAGCAGCTAAGGAAGAGATAGCTGAGGATATACATCTGTCTATAACAACTTTGAACAGGAAAGGGAACAGTGCCAGAGTACTGGTGGACAGTGAGTGTTTTTTTCCTGCCTTGTAAAGTTTTATGTTAAAGGTACTATATAAATGCACATTTGCTGGTGACACCAAATTGCAGGGTATAGATAATACTGAGGAAGACTGCGACAAAATAGATGATTAACATGCTTGCAGAATGGGCATGTAAATGGAAATGAATATGAGATAGAGATGCAAGGGGATTTGGGGTACAGATGCACAAATCATTAAAAGTAGTGAAGCAAGTTAACATAAAGAGTTCAAGCAAAGCACTGGGATTCATTTACAGAAAAATTAAATTCAATAGGAGGGAAGTTATGTTAAATTTGTACAGACTCTTAGTTTGACCACACTTAGAGTATTGTGCACAGTTCTGGTCTGCATGTTATAAAGCAAATATAGAAGCAGTGGAGAAAGTACAAAAACATACAAAGGAATGATACTGTAACTGAGAGGGTACAATTGTCGGGAAAGATTGAACAGCCCAATGCTCTTCTCTCTAGAGAAAGACCTAGAGGTGACGTGACGGATGCCTTTAAAATTATGAAGAGGTTTGATAGAATAATGATAGAGAAGGTGTTTCCACTGTGGGCAAGTCCAAAGCCAGAGGCTATAAATTTAAGTTAGCTCCTAATAGATTTAATTATGCATTCTGGAGAAACTGGTCTCCTCAGAAGGTAGGAGGAATGTGGAACTTGCTACCACATGGAGTGGCTGAGGTGAATGACAGAGACTTTTAAGGGAAAGCTAGGCAAATGCATGAGGAAGAAAGTAATAGAAAGATAGAGAGTGAGATGAAATACGGTGGGAGGCAGCTTGTGGATAATCAGCACCAGCACAGATGATTTGGGCTGAATGGCCTGTTTCCATGCTGTAAATTCTGTGTAATTCTATGTAGTTACAATTTGAATCTCTTACCATTTCATGCTGATCTTGCATCTGTTGTATTTTCTTAGTGTATTTCTGGTCCACCTGCTTCAGTTCATTTACCATAGATTCACACTTTGCATTTAATGCCTTCTTGTCATCTATCAGCTGTCAGGGTCAAATAACGTTTTAGCTCAAAAATTTTTCATCAACATAATAAAACATTAAGCAAAAGTACATTTAAATTCAGCCCTCATCACAACCCAGTATAGGCCTGACAATTTGTACAATGGTAAACATTACAATGGTTACAATATAATTGTAAAGAATATATTTATGCTTTGAAGAGAGTAACTGTGCTGATAATGAACTAATAATAACGAAGCTAAGGATGAATAAGCTAAGTTCAAATACAATATAAATCAATGATGATTAAAAGTTTTTGCTAACAGTCAAATTTTAATTTCCTCATTGCTTTCTCTGCCAAATTTCTCCTCCTTTTCTTCCTGATGACACAAACCCACAGCACAATAGCCAATTAACCCATCATGTCTGTGCATGGGATCTTTGATTGGCCAACTAAACAAGGTGTCAATCACTGCTCACCAGAAGCACGCTTGCCTCCGAGTCAGAAGGTATAGTTCAAGCTCCACTCCAAAGACTTGAGCACAAAATCTAGGTTCCCATTTCAGTGCAACACCGAGGGAATGCTACAATATCAGGGGTGCAGATACTTGGAATGTGAGGTTAAATCGAGGCACCACCTGCCCCCACTGGTGGGCAGAAAAGGTCCCAAATGCATTATTCAAAGAAAAACAAGGGAGTTTACTCCCCAGCGTCCTGGCTGATATTTACCCCTCATCCAACATCACTACATGACTGCTTAAAGGTGCTCAAGGCTTGTGCCAATTGACTCAGGACTGGAGGTATCATAGTCAAGCCTCTTCATTTCCTGATGTAATGTCCATATATTAATACTTCCAGCAAGGGTAACTAGATAATGACTGGAGGTGGGGGACTCTGATTGATTTTGTCCTCCTTTCTCAAGAGCACCAAGGCCAACTATAGTGACTCTAAAGCCTTCTTCCCTTACTTTCCTCCAAAAGCATCTGATTTACTACAGATTAGGAACTGAATGAGAAAATTTTAAATTATGACTAAACAGGCTGAACCATTTGGGGAGCAATTTTTTTTATGTACCTATTTCCAATTTAACAGAGAGATTATATCTGCAGAGAATATGTAGATGTGGGAGAAGAACCTAGTTGTAAAGTTAGTTAAATTCATTGTTACTTTCACATGTGGGGCCTGGGCCCATCCATTCAAGCTGATTAAACAAAGGTCTCTTCACTCTGCTACTGTTAATGAAGACATGAATGAAGGTTCCTGCAGCATCAGCTTAAACCCTGTTGACCCTTTCATTATGTGGATAAGGATTTATGTTTGATACCTTCCTTAGTCAAACTAACTACCCGGTAACACCCACAAGAAGGATAAGAAAAAACAGTGAATGAAGAGTATTCCGAGGTTAATCTATTAAGATTATTTCTTTGAACCAATAATTTATAAAATGCATATCTTGAATCTTACCATGCATTTCTGATACACTTCTACAAATATTGGTAATGCCCATAGTATTTTTGCTTTACAATATTTAGAGACTGGGAATTTAGCTTTAGTTAAAGTAGCATAGTAATTCATTTGGAATGTGTATGCTTGTTTTCAATTGTATTTACTTCTGTTCATTTTTAAAGGCCCAAACTTATCTCTTCCAGAATCTAGACGAGATAATGGCAAATCAGCCAACGATGATTTCTGGTAAACATTGGCACATATCCAAGTCCTGAAGTCCAAACCACACTGTAGGATTCCAAAGGGAAAATGGTGACAACGTTACATTGCATACACCAAGGTAAGTAATGTATGAGTAAGTCAATAAGATGCAGATATCTGACTTTGGGGAACAAGAGTCCAGGAAATCTGCTGCTGTTAGCCTGGTGAAGGTCATGCAGACCCAGCAACATGGAAACACCCAGACCACAGTATAACAAAGAAAAATAAAATTCAATATTACCCACTGAATGTATTTGCGTAACTGATGTTGTTTGGGCCAAGAAATCAATATTGATTTTTTAGAAAATCATTTATAAGCACTTAACAACAAAAGAAGAGGGAGCAGAAGCCTAATCTACCATTCAACAGGACCGGGGCTGGTCTTCAACTTCAACTCCACTTTTCTGTCCAAGCCCCCTGTCCCTTGATTTCTCTGCAGCACAAAAATCTATCAATCTCAGCCTTTAACATACTTAATGACTGAATATCCACTGCTCACTGGCATTGAGAATTCCAAAGATTCACAACCCTCCGAGTGAAGAAATTTTTTCTCATCTGGGTCCTAACTAGTCAACTCCTCCCCCTGAGACTATGCCCTCAATCTTAGACTCTCCAACCAGGGGAAACAGCCTCTCAGCATCTACCCTGTCAAGTTCTCTCATAATCTTACATGTTTCAATGAGATAACCTCTCACTCTTCTAAACTCCAAAAAGTATAGGCCCATTGAACTCAATCTCACTGCATAGGACAACCCTCTCATCTCAGGAATCTATCCAGTGAACCATCATTGCACCACCTCTACTACAACATGGGGAGACAGTGACATAATGGTATAAGCACCGGACTACTATTCCAGAGACCCAGGGTAATGATCTGGGGGCCTGGGTTCAAATCCCACCATGGCAGATGGTGAAATTTGAATTCAATTAAAAAAAAATTGAACCATTGCATCTGGCTCCAGACTCACAGGAATGTGGTTGGCTCTTAAATGCCCTCTGGGATGGGCAATAAATGCTGGCCTAGCCAATTATGCCCACATCCCTTGGAGGAATTTAAAAAAAACAAGTATATCCTTCCTTAGATATAAAGACCAAACTATACATTGCAGGGATCAGCTATACATATGTGGTCTCCCAAAAGCCCTGTACTTACTCTTATATTCCAACCTATGTGCCTGAAGGATCAACATACCACTTCCCTTCCTAACTGTATATTCCCTTTCTACATCCCTTGTACAAGGTCTGAACACCAACATAATATTTAAAATTATGTTTTTGTATTATTCCTAATAAGGTGAATAACCTCAAATTTCCCCACATCATACTAACCTGCCACCTTCTTGCCCAATCACCTAACCTATCTACATCCCTCTGCAGCATCTTTATGTTCTCCCCACAGCCGACTTTCCCTCCTAACTTTGTATCATCGGTAAATGTGGTGACATTACACTCCACCCCTTCTTCTGAATCATTAATATAGATTATAAATAGCTGAGACCCCAGCATTGATTCTTGCGGTACCCAAGTAACAGCTTGCCAATCTGAAAATAATCCATTTATTACTAGTCTCTTGTTCTCTGCCCTTTGGCCAATCTTGTACCCATGCAAATATATTACCCTGCAATTCCATCTTATGTAACAACCTTCTTTGTGGCACTTTATCAAGGCCTTTTGAAAATATATTTATAGCATTCATATAGATAGTTGTTGCATTGGCAGAAGAATTGAGAACCAGGGGTCAGAGATTTAAGGCAATTCACAAAAGAACCAAAAGCGACATGAGGAAAAGCTTTCTTAAGCAGTGAGTAGTTAGGATCTGGAATGCATTGCCCGAGAGGATGGTGGAGGTAGGTTCTATCATGTCTTTCGAAAGGGAATTAGACAAATACCTGAAGAGGAAGAATTTGCAGGGTTACTGGCAAAGGACAGTGGACTGAGTCTAGCTAAATTGCTCTTGCAGAGAGCTGACACTGATTCGACACACTCAACATAAACCTTCTGTGCTGTAACTATCATATGATTATTTTGCTTCTCACTTCAGTCAACGAAATCAATACCGACAAGCAACCTGCTATGAACTTAAGATTCAGTGAGTTATCATACAAAGGACAGGCAGAGATTCAAATGAAATCCATTTTGTTTAATCAGTGAGCTTTGGTTTATGCAGGGAAGTTAGGTTGTGTGTTAGCATTAAAACCTTCACTGTCCTTTGATGGATCAGCTTGTGCAATCACATGGGTGACCTCATTCTGTGCACCTTCTGGCATCCAGCCATTGGGGCTGGAGAAGGATAAGAAAGGGGGAGGGAGACAGGTGCTCAGTGTGTTGCTGCCTGAGAAAATACCATTACCCATTCTCATTCCAGCTATGCTGTAGCTTTTAGGCATAATCTCGATGTAGTCATTGATTACTGTGATAACAGAAGTAATGGTACCAATGATGACAATTGTTAATGGTCCTGTCTAGCCGATCCCTGTCCTGTTAACCGAAAAGGCTGCTTTTTCCTGTAACCACAGGTTATGTTGCAGTCTGAGCACATATGGGTGTATCACTGACTGGCTTTTTGAACCTCTGGTACAGAAAAAGAGGTCTGCTTTGCTCCAGGAATCGCTGAATTTGCCACATTTCTGAAAGTAGATCTTAGTATGGCCAGTCATGCAAAGCTATGTATATACGGATAGTGCACTCCTCCATGTTAGCCAACATATGCAGCACCTTGTCTACGTGGGCCTCATGACTGAACCAACGTTTGATGCTAATCAAGCATTTCCTTTTGAAAGTAAATCTTGTGAGGTGAAGATTTTCATGCTAATCAGCTGAAGAGTTAAAAATTTTTACACTCCCAACTGCAGACAAATAGAGAACAGCATGTGGACATAACAATAATGTCCTCATGAGAAGCCTTTATGCATAGCTTCCAATCAACGGAGAGACATGATAAAGTATTTTAAACTATATGGTTTGTCACCAGCGAGTCCCACTCATCCACATCCAGTTCCCTGTATTGTCCATGTCCCCAGGATAAGCCGGGCTGTCTCCTTACACGGGATTAATGCAAAGGTTTAAGCTCCAACTCTCCCTCATAAGGGAGCAATACAGAAGTGAGAGATTACAATTTTGATATAAAAGTGATACATAGATGTCATCAGACAATAATAAGTGAGAATGATGATACCCATCATGCCGCTGCTTTAGGTAAGCTCATTACTCTGATTGAATGCATGCAAGGACATGATTCACAGAATAAAGGAAGGTAATAAGTGCACCTATACTTAAAGGGCAGTTATGGATGTAATGTAAGGCTGAGTGAAGGACAGGTTACTGTGTCATAGGTGTCGAGTACACTGAATTAATCGAACATAATGTTTTCCATTACTTTTGGGTGGCTTGATAAAGTCATTAAATTTCTTCCGACATTGTCTCTAGCTTCACAGTAAGTCAATTATAGCATTGATATTGATTTCTGCCTCCTGTTCATTTTGTCGGTTGGCTTGACCCGAAGATACCAAGGCACTCCCTTGAGGGGAAAATTCCATCTCGTGTGTCATTTTGTTCCACCAGAATTTCTGTGGCCCTTTGGAGAAACAGGGCATTTGGCAATAAAAGCAAAAAACTGCAGATGCTGGAAATTTGAAACTAAAACAAAAAATAGCTGGAAAAACTCAGCAGGTCCGGCAGCTTCTGCGGAGAGGAACACAGTTAACGTTTCGAGTCCGTATGACTCTTGACCAGAACCAAGGCGTTCTGTGTCCTGCTGAACCATGACCCATGGAGTGGCAATGCCGATACCGGAGGTTTCTATCCTCTGATCGCTGGTGCGTTCCTACCTGGCTTAACAAAAAAATGCTCTCTGGCCTTGAAGGTGCCTGAACATGGAGCTGCCCTCCTTCCCCTTGCAACCTAAGCAGTGGCCATGAGCTGCCGGCCCTCTAGGTTGGACTTGCCAGCTCAGAGACCCAGGCAGCCGCCCCAGCGAACTGTGGGGCTACCGCCGGTAAAATGCGCCCTGCGGGTAACGCCGTTCACTACCGTAGGCTCAGGTCCCGCATTCGGTCCTGGCGGTGGGACCCATGGTGTGCTGGTAAAGTTCTGACCTTTGTGTCCTCCTCACAACTTGCTTTTCCACCTATTTTGGTATTGTCAGAAAATCTGGCTTGAAATATACTTGGCCCCTTCATCTAACCCATTAACGTAGGTGGTAAGTAGTTGAAGCTCCAGCACTGATCCCTTTGGCACTCCACTAGTTACAGTTTGTCAACCTGAAAATGTCCTTTTTAACCCCAATCCTCTTTCCCCTGTGAGCTAGCCAGTCCTCTATCCATGCTATTATATTAACCCAAGCACAATGAGCTCTCTTATCTTGTGCAGCAACCTTTTAGGCGGCACCTTATTGAATGCCTTTTGAAAATCCAAATATACTACATCTGCTGGTTTCCCTTTACCCACCATGCTCGTTACATCAAAGAGCTCCAAATGATTTGTAAAACACCATTTCCCGGTCAAAACCATGTTGACACATTCAGGATTTGAGGGCCAAGGCAAGCAGATGGAGCACAGGAGGGAAGAATGTAATAGATGACGGAGGGGTGGAGGATGGTCAATGGTGCAGGGGGTAGTAGTGTGAGACGGTCTGGGGCTGAGAAGGCCATGCTAGAGGGCTCTGCACGACATGCATGTCTTGGTCCCGGTCCTGGGAGGGAGGAGGCCTCTCTGGGCAGTGACAGTCCGGCACAGCATGGTGTGCAAGGCGTGGTCAGTCCGTTACAGGTGTTGGTGGATTCGTACTGGGAAGCAAATGGCGATGCCATGGTCATCTGCATCCTGTAACATGGGAGTTGGTAAGAGGGACAGCCTTCCAGAGTAAGGTGCAATCATGCCTCTAATTTTTTTGTCCACAGACACAAGGAGGAGTGCAGAATCCAGGCTGCAGGTGACACTGTCCTCTTGATAGGCTTGATGTGAGTGAGAAGGGCCCGTCACCATATGACGCAGCTCAGGGAAGTGCATCGTCCTGAGGAACAAGAACCAACAGGGCCCCAGGAAGACCCAGATGCTGAAGAGGAGGGACCAAATCCACGGAGGCATTTGACGCAACCATGGGTCTGACATCTCTCACGCGTGGAGATGACAGTGCCACACATGCCTTCACTTGTCAAGGGATGTGGTGGATCATAACTACCACATTGTCTGCAAGGATCTCACTCCACACGGACTGGGAGACCATCCAATGCTGGTGGCACTGGTATCAGTTGCACTCATCTCTTTTGCCAGCAGATCGGCTGGGGCCCTCTGCGGAATCTCCCATTGATCCACTCATAAATGCATATGGGAGGTGACCGATGCCCTTTTCAATAAGGCTCACTATTACATGCAGTTCACCATGGATGAAACAAGCCAAGTTGCCAGAACTGTGGGATTCGTGACGATCTTCAGCTTCCCACGAGTGCAGGGCACCATCGACTGCACACATGTGGCCTTAAGAGATCTTTGACAGTAGCCAATAAGATTTATCACGAGAAAAGGAACCCACTCTATAAACATGCAGCTGATCTGTGATCACCAAAAGCAGATAACGTGTGTTTGTGCAAGGTAACCTGGCAACTCGCATGAGTCTTACATCTTAAGTCACTTGCAGGTGCTACAGATCTTCAAGGATGCTCAACACGTTCAAGGTTTGCTCAATGGTGATAAGGGGCACCTCCAAAGGCAATTCGTTTGGCGGCCACTAGGAAATGTACAATGTGGTGTATTCTGCAACATGGTCCTTAACAGAGCAGACCATTGGCATGTTGAAGACAGTGTTTCCGATGTTTGGACCAATCAGGTGGCACTGTCCAGTACACTCCATGGAGGGTTTCCGACATCATCGCTCTACACAACCTAGTATTGCAAAGTGAGGGATCAGTTGTTACATGGAGACAGGGGAGGTACATGTCTCCTCAGATGAGGAGGATGTGGAATGGGATGAACCTGAAAAGGGCGAGGATCCTGATGCCACAAGGGGTGGGGGGGGGGTGCATCTGTTACACTTGAATGAATACAGAACATTGCATCACATGGAAGAACCAATCAGTACCTGAGACCTTGAGGGAGAGAAGCAAAATATATTTGCAAAGGTGCAAAGTATAAATAGTGATTGAACGCCTGTGCTTTCAGAACTTCTTTACTTCTAACTTTACCACTGTGTCTTGGTGCTTTCCCTGACATCCGCAGCAGAGGTGGAGGCAGCCTCCTGATTACTACGCCCTGCTGTCCGAGATGCCTTTAGCGGGCGTCCTCTGGAGGCCCGAGGCCTGGAGGGCCCCTGCCTGTTAAGGGTACCCCTGCTTAGGGGCAAGTGCACCCTCCTCCACCTGGCCTGCTGGAGTTTATGAGATCACAGGCAGAGGGGATTTGGAGCAGCTGGACACCCTTGGAGTGTCCTGGGTGGATGCCCCAGCGGTGTCCGGCTGACGTTCCTCCTCCCTGTGGGTACCCAAGGGCCCCTTCCCTGACTCCTCGAGGAGAAGGGACACCTGGAGGGAGGGCGAGCTGCCCACCTGGAGGGAGGGTGAGTTGACCCATCGCCCTCTTGCGTAGCCACTGCTGAAGCGCACTCATGGCTAGAGCAATGACATGCAGGACTGACGCAAATCTGTCAGAAACTGCTGGACCTCGATTTCCAAGGCGGCTTCCTTCCAATGGCAACTTTGATGCACTTGCGTGCCGGAGCCACGACATCAGACAGAACACGGTGAGATTCCTCGATCCTTCCTTCCAATCTGCTGACTGGAAGTTGCTAGCAACTCTGTCTAATGTTCCCCTGCCTGCCTCTGCAGCTCCAATATTTCTCTCAGGGCCGATTCCAGAGGCTCATCATCAGACTCAGCAGGGCCTGGTCTCCGGCAGTCCTCCGAGTGTCAGAGACCTGGGCTGCCACTGCCTCTGCCTGCTGTGGGCACGTGTCCGTGCTGTGCTCACCAAATCGTGACCCCAAGCCTATTCTAGAACTCGGCCCCTACTGAGGTGCGTGTATTTGCACTGATGAAGGGTGCAGGTGAACACAATGATGGGTCTTCATCAGATGCCTCTCCAGGATTCTCATCCAAGGTGGTCTGGGGGCTGGGGCTGATGCACTGGCCGGTGCTCTCCTTCTGCCTTCTCTTGCTATTAGCTGGAATAGAGAAAAGAGATAATTAGTCATTGGCTAGACAGATTGTAGGTCGCTCAGTCTTTGTCCACGTGTGGCCACGATGTATACTGGATGGACACTCACTGGCTCATTGGAGGAGGTTGATCTCATTTTCCACGCAAGAACGATCTCTGTCCTCACTAGCCAGCTCTGCCGCTTACTCCTTGCGTGGAAGATGAGTGTTCACTGCGGCATCCCTCCTCCGGTCTGGCCTCTCTCCCTCTTGTATGTTGTGGGCGATCTTGTCCTGCATAAAGACAGACGGACTGACTGTGAACATCACAGATGAAAGGGCAGATCTGAAGCAGGTGTGCCTGCTGTGTGGACTGAGCTTTCCTCAGTAAAGGATGAAGACACCAGTTGTGCAGGATCTTACAGGAGACAGCGATGTTAAAGTGGCTGACAGACGATCAGCGCTGATGTCCCTTCTGCTGGTAAAGTGTGACATCCCTGTGGACTGTAACCCTTAGAATGTCTGGTAGCCTAATGGGAGTGAGATAAAAACAAAAAAACTGCAGATGCTGGAAATCCAAAACAAAAACAGAATTACCTGGAAAAACTCAGCAGGTCTGGCAGCATCAGCGGAGAAGAAAAGAGTTGACGTTTCGAGTCCTCATGACCCTTCGACAGAACTTGCCAAAGTTCTGTCGAAGGGTCATGAGGACTCGAAACGTCAACTCTTTTCTTCTCCGCCGATGCTGCCAGACCTGCTGAGTTTTTCCAGGTAATTCTGTTTTTGTAATGGGAGTGAGAGTTTGGAGCGAGGAGAAGGTTCACTTACCCTAGTGGAACTGAAGAGATCATTCATTTTCTTCCTGTGCTGTACAGCGATCCTACTGCTGACCTCCCAGGCAATTTCCTCCTAGGACAGCGTGGTCATGATGGTGGACCTCCTGCTTCCATCACGAGGACAGAGGGCCTCCTGCAAAACCTGGGCGGCCTGGAAGAGTCTCTCCAGGGAGGCCTTGCTGTATCTTGGAGCTGAGGGTTTGGTCCCATTTGGTGCCATTTTTGTCTTCGCTACACCAACACCTGTCCTGCAGAGAGTGACTGTGTGTGTGTATGTGTGTGTGTGTCTGTGTGTGTGTGTGCGCCGTTTAAATATGGCGCCCAGGCCTTTGAATCCATGAAGTAATGGTGCGGCAGACAGGTCACTGTCCGCGCTGCTTGGAGATTCGATAAGCTCCTCGCTGATGTATAATTAAGGAGTTGAAAAGCAGAAGATCTGGCACGAAAGCCCACGCCGCTGCCAAAAGGGAATCATGCCAATTTTCCCACCTGCCACTGCACTTAGTCTCCAGGATGGAAAATTCCACCCTATGGGTGTGCACGTACCAGCAGGTGCCAAACTGGTGCAGCTTGAGCTGCCCTGCAAGCCTTCTGTGATCCTCCATTCTTCCAAAATAAAAACCAGGAAAAATGGGAAAAATTCATTCCAGTTTAATGAATTTGAGACAACAATGTCACTGGCCCATCAGTTATCAAGAAGATACCAGGACACCTGGTGAAAACAAGAGAAAAAGGAATGAACTGATAGCATTTAAGCTCAACTTGCAGTCTTCAACACAGCTCTTCATAGGCACTTTCATCTATACAAGCTCGACAATAGCACCAAGATATTACTTGAAGAAAATGAAAACATAATTGAGGCTCTTTGAACATTTGCAGACTGATAACCTGGGCATATATCACTGGCACCAGATAAAGTAGCAACAGTAAACAGTATGAGTTGTTAAATGGGTAGATAAGCAACGTTGGGTTTCTCCAGGTTGACTGGTAGCTGATCTTGCCCAATTTAGGCCTATTTTTTGGGCAAGACTTATTGTAAAATCTAGGTATTAAAATCTTAGTATATCTTCTACCTGATCAATAAACGCCAGATGCCGTTGAATGGTTGATTCATACTGGTCCTTCTGCATTTTTAATCGATGGCTCATTTCCTTTTCAGTCTCCTTCATGTGGCGAACAGTTAATTCTTTTTGCTGGGTCTAATAAGAAAGGTCTGATAAGAAAAGTGTATAAAATTCTGTGCTTGGCTTTTTTTCAAGGATTCTGTGCAACAAAATATAAACTACTTACATTCTCTCCTATGTATCTAACTATGTAAATGAAATGAATCTTGCTGAAGGTAGTGTGCTACTTGGTAAGACTCATGACTGAGGTCAGGATATGTTGGGTGAATTTTTACATGGAGGGCGTGGCCCTGGCCCTGGGCTTACAAGCTGGGGCGAGCTCGCCTCCACATGGCCGGGAAGCCCCAAGCAGATTTTACCACCTTTGGGCCAATTGGCTCAGGGTAAAACTTCTGCCCCACGTGGGAGGAAGTCCCTCCCCCCAGACCTACCGGTCAGTTGAATGGATGGCAATTCACTGGTCTCGCAGTGCCACTGGGAACAGTGGCCACCACTGTGTCTGCAGGCAGTCCCCAACAATGATCGCCACTGGGGCAGGATTAGAAGGCAAGAGTGGGGGGGGGGGGAGGGAACCACCACAGCTGGCAGGCCACATGAAAGGGGGCAGAGGGCCAAAATCGGGAATGGGGAGGAAAGGGGGCAGGTAAGGGGGTTGTGGAGGGGTGGGGGGGGCGGTGTGTGTGTGTGTGTGTGTGTGTGTGTGTGTGTGTAGTTAATACAGAGAAGGAGTATGAAAAAATACATCAGGACATTAAAAATATTACAGAACAGACACATAATTGGTAAATGAAAATTATCATAGGTAAGTGTGGGGTAGTATATTTTGGTAGTAAGAATAAGGAGATCACCTAGAAAAGAAGTGTCTAAGTGGGATATTTTGGTACAGACACTCAATTCACTAAAAGTAGCAATACCAGTTAATAAGGTCAAAACAAAAGCAAACAAAGCACTGGGGTTCATTTCCACAGGGATAGAACTGGAAAGCAGAGAAGTGATGTTAAACTTGTATAGAAGTTTTTTTTTATTCTTTCATAGGATGTGGGTGTCACTGACAAAGCCAACATTTGTTGCCCATCCCTAATTGCCCGTTGAACCAAGTGGCTGACTAGGCCATTTCGGAGGGCAGTTAAGAGTCAACCATATTGCTGTGGTTCTGTAGTCACATGTAGGCCAGACCAAGCCAGGTAAGGACGGCAGATTTTCTTCCCTAAAAGGAATGTCCCCAAAGGATATTACTGAACCAGATGGATTTTTACAACAATTGATGATAGTTTCATGGCACCACTATTAAGGCTAACTTTCAATTCTAGATTTTATTAATGGAGTTTAAATTCCACCAGCTGCCATGATGGGTTTTGAACCCATGTCTCCAGAGCATTAGCCTGGGCCTCTGGTTTACTACTCCAGTGACATTACTATACGCCACTGTCTCCCCCACTTCTCCACATTATCAAAAAAATACAGAGACACTGGGAAGATGAAAAAAAGATTACATAAAAAACAGAAGCGACAGTAGGGCATTTGGCCCCTTGAGCCTGCTCTGCTATTCGATTAAATCGTGACCGATCTGATTGCGGTTTACACTCCATTTTCCTGCCTGCCCCCCATAACCTTTGACACCCTTGTAGACAAAAGAAAATCTAACTCAGCTTTGGATGTTTTCAAAGACTTGGCCCCACTGCTCTCTGGGGTAGTGAATCCCAATGACCCCCCCAGACAGAACAAATTCTTCCTCATCTCCGTCTTAACCGGAGACCCCTTATTTTGAAACTGTGTCCACTAGTTCTAGGTTCCCCAACGAGAGGAAACATTCTCTCAGCATCTGCCCCATCAGGCCACCTCTGAATCCTATATGTTTCCACGAGATCACCTCTCATTCGTCCGAACTCCGATTATTATAGGTCCAACTTGCTCAAGCTTTCCTCATAAGGCAGCCTCTTCATCCCAGGAATCAACCTAGTTTATTAGAATGATACTCAGAACTGAGAGGTTATACCCACCAGAAAAGATTGAACAGGCTGGAATACCAGTCTCTACTGAAGAGAAAACTGAGGGGTGATCTGATCGGAGTCTTTATGATTCTGAAAAAGTTTGATAGGGTAAAACGTAGGGAGGATTTTTCCACTTGCTTAAGCAAGATGGAGTTTAGAAGAACGAGAGGTGATCTTATTGAAACACACAAGATTCTGAGGGGGCTTGACAGGGCAGATGCTGAGAGAACTTTTCCTCTCATGGGGGAATTTAGAATGAGGGCGCGCAGTATCAAAATAAGGGGTCTCCCATTAAGACGGAGAGGCAAGACCAGAATGGGGGGGCCATAAATACAAGCTAGCTACCAATAAATCGAATAGGGAATTTAGGAGGAACTTCTTTACGCAGAGAGTGGTAAGAATGTGGAGGAAAATAAAATTGATTGGTTTAAGCAGATGCTAGATAAGCACATGAGGGGGAAAGGAATAGGATAGCTATGCTGATAGGATAAATGAAGAAGGGTCAAAGGAGGCTCAAATGGGGCATAAAAGCATGGACCCATTGCATCAAATAGCCTGTATTCATGCTGTAGGTACTTAGTGATTGTTTGTGAATATTCCAATCCGCTACCCAAAAAAGCGTGTCCATTTGTCAGCTGTTTCTTGAATTATTGACAGGAGCATTTTAATATGTGACATATCATGACACTGGAAGAATCATGAAGTACACTTTCCTGACGCTTTAATCAACACCGAAGTTCAGAGTGTGAAGGCTACAATGTTCAGCTTGTTCCACACAACAAAGCTACAAGTAAAAATAAAAAGAGATGGCGCTAAGGCCACCCGGTACCATAATGTCTGGTCGGGCAAATCCCAACCCTCTCAGTTGAAAACTTTTTAAATGTTCAGACTGCGTAGGAGGTGGTGGCATCTGTACTGTACAAATAATTATATTCACAGCAGATAGGTGTTAACAAGACAAGGTTCAACAATGCACTGGACTGGCACTGTATGCAGTCTCAGACAAAAAAGTACTGCAAGATTACCCCCCCTCCAACCCCCCCCCACCCCTCCAGAGAGTTCATGGTGCTTCGTCCTGGAGTCAAGTAAGACCCTTTATGTTTATTGTCAGTTACAAGCTGGGATAAATTCAATTGAGACTGCTCACACATTCATTTCACTGAGGATGCTGGTGTTCAACAGAAAGATTGTGGGAAGTTTCACTCCATCTTGTGTGCCATCGATACAAATCCACTCCACCGTCCCCGACCTCTGAAATTAAAGTTAGTGTCAACTACAAATATTGTGAGCCACACACTTGGTATTTACCAAAGCAGTCTGTAACATGGCAATGGCACGTTTCTTTTCCTCAAATTCCAGTTTTAATCTGATCATTGAGCTCGTCACCTCGGTTGCCATGACTGAAGCTTGTTCCAGGTGAGACAATTCTTCTTCAGAAAGCAGAACCTGGGGACAGGGCACAGCAAATGTTGGTAGTTTAAAATTAGAATATTGAAATTACTAAGTCACATGTTCAATGCAGCTTACTGTTTTCAAGCGCCTTTAATTGCCAAGTAATGTTTGGTAGTTAGGCCAAGAATAGCACTGAAAGAAGCTGGGAGGAAATCACAGCTAAGACACTTGACCAAACTTAATTAATTTGAACGCAGAGTGGTATTTGATCCTATGCTTCATTTGAAAAAAAAATCTAACCCCAATTCAAGTCCATTGGTCATTTCAGGACAAATTGCACTTTCCCTGCCTTCAATCTGTCAATTTCTGACTCTCTTATTCCTTCCTCATCAAATGAAAATTAAACACCCTGTACACTGCTGCAACTTACACCTCTCAAAACATAAATTACACCACTCACACCCCAAAACATAAACTCAGTCGAGGAAACCCACTATCTTTACTGAAGTGAAGTATGTTATGCGAGGGCTATTTTAACCTGTTATTTTTAAATTAGGTCAAACGTGTTATTATTGCCTCTTGTTCCTTCACTGACACATACGTGGGCAACTAAAATGTAACTTCCAATCTTATATTGCTGATTTTACTAATGAGAGAGAAAATATACAAATATTGAATAGATCATTAAATAAACTCATTTGTGTTTTTCCTGAAAGAAAGGATGAATTTCCTTGGTATTGATTTTAGGATTACGCGAATTTATTTTTAAAAAAATGTAAAGTTGACAAGTCTGACTTACCTCTTTGGGCGCTGTTGAGGAACAAGACCTTGGCCGCTCCTGTTCGGACTTCTCCATCTCATCCAGGAAACTCATAATGCTTTGGAGCTTTGCTTCAGACAGCAGAGAGCCATCGTTTGGCAAGCCCGAAGCCGGCTCGATTTTCCCCAGCTTCTCCAGGTTATCTGCCGTCAGGGATGTGGAGTCACAATCCTGTTTATTGAGAGAGAGCGCGTGTAGGAAAAACTGTGCACTTCAAGTAAATTGTACTGGTTGTTAATACGGCTGCATTCAACAACTTTAAGGATCAGCTACAACTGGTTACACACAGTCAGAAGGGCAGTTAAATGCAAAAGATAGATATTACACCAATCCCTTGGAGAATCCAGTGACCACAAGTTTTCAAAGTTGGCTGATTCTGTGTTCTCTGCTGTTGCTCTGCCGGTTCACCTTAACACAGTTCTTTATATTCCAACAGCCCATGACCACACAAGCACAAGGCCCTCAACCAATCAGTGGCACTGTAGCTAATTTTACCCATATATTGACATCATGTTTCATCCTGATTTCTTACCAGCTTCATCCATTGTGATGCCTTACAAATGACAGTGAAACAATTTAAGATTGCAATGTGCCACACAAGCTATAGTGAAACAATTTAAGATTGCAATGTGCCTTATAAGCTATACTGAAACAAATTAAGGTCACAATGTGCCTTACAAGCTATATTGGAACAATTTATGACACAGTCCTCGACTTGAAAGCGGGAAAAACTTAAGTGTTTTTCAACTCGTCACTTATTTCTTCCTGTTAGCCAGTTCAACCAACTCAAATGCTCAACTTTTGAGCAAGTCCCTCAAAACAGCAAGGCAAAGTGTTACAGTCAATGTAGCAACTAGGGTGATCTGGAGCAATGCAAGGGCATCAAAGGTTAGACAGGCCTGGGGAGTTATTACATATTGCTTCCCAAACTCATACACTCCCTTTCCCACATTCAGATTGTCCTGTAACATTCTAACGAAAGGAACTGCAGAAACTGCTTTCAGATCGAAGGGAAGGAACTGGGTAGCCAAAATGGATCACTACCTGGGATCCTTATCATACAACCCCTCATCTAACCCATCAACATTAACCAGGGATACAGGAAAAATTGTATAATTTCCCATTAGCACCCAACCGTGTATGGGATCAAACAGCTGGTGTCGTGCCCATAGGAGTAATGACAAGCAGACAGATATGGTTGTAAGTACCTCCTGCGTGTGCCACTTGGGTGCCATTCTATCATGAGGTGTCTTGTACCTTAAGCTCAGGAGAATGGCCATCCAAAGTGAACCCACAAACCAGCAATCCTTCTACAGGATGTCGCCAGAGCATTAGTCACACTACACTCTTTGATCAGCATCACTCCAGATTAGCGACTTTCCACTCTCCTTCTGGTCCCCTGTCCAAATACCCGGGAAAATTTCCATTCTCCTTATGATGGCTCTCCTCTATAGTCCCTATTACCTCCACCATCTAGAGTTGCTGGCCCCTAATAGTGAAGCTGATAATGGATGGAACAAACCAACTTCAGTACCTACTTCTTACAAGACAAACCGTGGCTGAACACCTAAGCTTACATTTTTATTGTCAAAAGAAAAATGTCAAAACATACCTCATCTATCCAAGCATATTTATCCTTTTTATAGGCCTTTGGCTCTGGGAGTAATTTAGGTTCTTCCTCCAGTAGCTTGAGTGTGTCGAGCACATCATTCAGTGTTGTTTTAGACTGGCTCAGGTTTGTTGTTATTATCTCCTGCTCCTCCACTGGCATCTCTCTCTCAGTCACATCCTGTGGTTGGTTCTACAAAACATTATAAGGTTAGTTCATGAACTTTAGGAAGAAACTTGCTTGAATAAAGTGCTCTTTGCATCCACAGGACCTCCCAAAGCGCATCGCAGCTAATGGATCACTTTTGAAGCACAAACGGTTGTTGTTTTTTGGGGGAATGCAGCAGCCAAACTGCATCCAGCAAAAGCCCCAGTAATAATCGAGATAGATGACCAGTTCACCTGGTTTGGTGCTGCTAGTTGAGGAATGGATATTGCCTGGGACATCAGGAGAACTGACACACTTTTTTTTTAAAGTTAACACCAATAGATCTTTTGATTCCACCTTAACAGGCAGGTGCCTCATTGGAAAGCCAGCACCGCTAGCAGACAGCGCTCTCCTCAGTACTGCACTGACATGTGCAGGAATAAAACTAAAGCCTCAAAGGTAATATTGGATTACAAGCCAAACTGACTAAAATTCAAAAGGTTCCTTATTGAATTAAAGCACAATTTTTTTTTCAATAAGGAATATGTATTAGCAAGTCAGGCAAAATAAAATAAAAGGATCCATCTTAATGAAACATCTGCAATGCTAAGTCCTCTGGTATCTCCACAGATGCTGCTAGACCTGCTCACTGTTTCTGGCAAATTCCGGCAAAAAGCAGCATCTGATTTTTAATCACAAAACAAAATAAGGGTACTGAATGCATCAATTACTACAGAAAGCAAATTCATAAACTCCCAAGTATTTTTTAAATTGTCAAAGTGCTGTTTGAGTTTGGGTTGGTGGGTACAGCTAATGAAAATCTAATAGAATGTTATGGCTTGTCACGAGGGGAACTGATTACGAAAGTAGGGAGGTTATGCTTCAGTTGTACAGGGCACTGGTGGGACCATATTGGAGTACTGGGAACAGCACTGGTCACCTTATTTAAGAGAAAATGTAACTGCATTAGAAGCAGTTCAGAGAAGGTTTACTAGCCTAATACCAGGAGTGGGCAGGTTGTCTTATGAGGTAAGGTTGGACAGGCTGGGCTTTTATCCCCTGGAGTTGAGAAAAGTAAGAGACCGCTTGATTGAAACCTTTACAATCCTGAAGGGTCTTGAGAGGATGGATTTGGAGAGGATGTTTCCTCTTGTGGGAGAATCTAGAACCAGGGGTCACTGTTTAAAAATAAGGGGTCATTCATTTAAGACAGAGATGAGGAGAAACTTATTTCTTTCAGAGGGCTGAAAGTCTTTGGAACTCTCTTCCTCAAAAGGCAGTGGAAGCAGTCTTTGAATATTTTTAAGGCAGAGCCAGATAGATTCTTGATTAACAAGGGGGTGAAAGGTTATTAGAGGTAGGCAGAAATGTGGGGTTGAGGTTACAATCAGATCAGGCATGATCTTATTGAAGGCAGAGCAGGCTCGAGGGACCGACCGGCCTACAGCTTCTAATTCGTACGTTCATTCCGATACAATAGACAGACTACAGGGACCTCTGCTGGAATATATGTATTTATAACATAAATATAAATCTCACACACACAAAAATAGAAATATCAGACACCAAAGTTCCATGTCTAGGCACGTACATGGAATTTGGTGATGTAGATCTCAGATGCCCAATGAAATATGTTCTACCATGAGTCAGGATTTTCAAGAAAAATTGAAGAGAGATCGGAGGAGAGGTAGAAAAGATTTATGTAATTTAGTATCTCTCTGAAGGCTTGGGTAGCAACCAGTTTTTTTTTTAAAAAATGGTCATGTCCCTGCCTTATAACGAGGAATATAAGGCAGTCCAACAATAGTCAAGCCATGAGGGTGAAAACTTCTTTTTGTCTTAACATACATGTTTTGCAGTGCAAGTACACATGGTATCACCAAAACGTTTGAAAATGCCAATAATCTGTACAGGTATATGCAGATACATCCAAGCCTTCAGTTAGTTTAAACATAATGGGCAGAATTTTCCCCCCATTGGGGAGAAAGTTTAGGATTGGGCATGTGGAGGTGTGCCTCCGATTGGCGCCCCCAATTGGGAGCACCCCACCATTTTATGTGGGCAGGCCAATTAAGGCCCCTTCCTGTGCGGGCGGGGGGTGGGGGGGTGGGGTTCACTCAGCCGAAAGCGCGCTCTTTCACACACGGGCATGAAGGAGCGCACTCATCTCCCTGAGGCTAAGTGCTGCCTCAGGGAGATTGGCGCCAAATTTAAAAATGTTAACAATAGAAAGAAAAAAATTCCCCTGACATGTCCCCTCATGGGACACTGTCACATGAGTTGGGACATGTCCATCACTTTCATTAACACTTTTATTAAAAATTTTAAAACCTACATGAAACCTCATCCTGCCCATGGCTCCTGGCCATTAAGTACTTTATTTACTTTGTCAATGGCCTCAATTGACCATTGACAGGTCGGCGGGCGCACAGCTGATTCTGCTGAAAATTGAAAATGGGGCGGGGTGACGACAGGAGTTCCACCCGACTTCATCCCGCGTCATTGTACGTGTTGGCGAGTGGGCCCAGCCCTCCTGCTCACTGACCGGGAAATCCTGGCCAATAAAATTCTTGCATGCAGCATCCACTTGCTGGTGTCACACATACTTCCTGTTACATTTTGCCGATAACATCAAAGTTACTCTAATTCACCACGAACAATGTCACAGCAGATCTGATATTAGCATGAAAACAATCATCTGGATGAAACTTAAGCATTTCCTGGTCAGCCATACTGCAGAAGGCAATGTCAAATCACTGCAGTACTGTGCCAAAAATAATCATGGACCAATTCAACGGAAGTCCATGGTCATCAACACCCTCTTAGGGCGCAGTATCTGTTATGACTGAAGCATTTGGTAAAGCGGAGTTATTTAAAAATCCCAGAGGAAAAGTTTAAACAACTGTCATAACCTACAATTTTAAGTGTTATGTTTGAGATGCGATCTTAAATTCAAGAATCAGACCATCAGTTCGCGAAGCTTTACATTAAACTAATTGAAACATTTTATTAATTTACACAGGTTAAAATATATACACGTGGCTACAAATTACTACTATCATAACTTATAACAAATTCTCAAACTAATCTCCATTAAGGCAACAGCAACCCATAGACTTAACCAAACACCAGGCAAAGCATTTTCAACGTACAAATTCAAAATGAGGTTCTTTTCACTGAGGAGCCAGTTGGAGGCTTACAGCTGCCTTTTGACCTCACATTGCCTCTGCCTGCACACCCGAAAACTACTGAAGTTATACCTACCACCACTGATTGTCTCAACAGTCCCCTTCAACTTTACCTTTTAACAATGAAACCCCATTCATTGTGCCAATTTTATTAGTAGTATAAACATATTGCTTGATAGCCGTTAGATTGGTGTCAAGCTTTCACCCCACTTCTTGAATGCTCCATTCAAAAAGTGCAAATGCACGCTATCTCTCTTAAATATCCAACCTAATACCCATCAAAGCACCCAGACTAACTGGCTTTAATTCAATTAAGACCACACCTGCAGACCAAGCCCCTATTTTAAAAGAAAAATATTTTCCAAAATATTATACACATTAATAGCTTCATGACAGTGTTAGTCATGAAATGTTTGCTTTCTTGACAACTTAATATATTTTTATTTACAAGGAATGAAAGGTTAACAGCGGTAGGCAGGAACTGAATCACTGAGAAACCAAAGAATTTCACAACAAGGGTGAGGGAGTTCAATTGCTACCAACAGTAAACTGATCCACTAATTTAAATGGTTGAATTTGTGCTTGTAGAAAATTTTTGTGCCCACTGTTTTAAATGAGGTGTTATTAACACATTAAATAATGTCTTTCATGAAATAATGAACAAATTTCTCAATGACATTAGGTTCGTTATTGATTACAGCAGAATTTCAAACACAGGCACTTGGGGTGCTTAATAAGGACATTATTTCAATTGTACATATTTGCTCCTTCATTACATCAGGAACAGGAACTCATTACAGCCAGTGTCAACACCACCCCACCACCCCACTTCATTGTCATGATGAGCGCCAACAGACTCTGCTGCAACGTGTGTTCCACCCCAGTGCCCTGACCCCAACAAAACAATCCCTGGAACAGACAGAGAGTTTTAACCCTTTCAGATGGCCAGAAGGAGAACAGAGGAGTTTAACACTGAAAATTCTGAAACCCGACCATGAACCACCACCAACGCACGCACTTCCAATTTAAGCAGGACGAGTTGGAGGGTGATGGTGAGGGGTTTTGGGTGGGTGGGTGGATGGGTGAGGGGGGGGGGGAGGTGGAGTAGCCTGTTGCTGAGAGGCTGGTCAGTAACTTAAATACGCTAATGATGTTTTGTGGCTCAGATTTTAATACGCTTTTACATTCAATGGTTGAGAGCTGGATTGACCAGGGCTCTGGAAACACATCAGCCGGAAGGAGGCAAGTACAGCCAGATCCAGGGGGGGCAAGCGTGCTTTCCCCATCCCTCCAAGCTTATCTCATCCATGAGACCCATCTCCTCTCCCAACAAACTGATCACCTGATGTCTGTTCCATGGCTGTTGGCTTCTCGCCACCAATTTAAAATTTTCCTCCTCATATTTAAATCTATTCATGGTCTTATTCCACTCTATAGTATTTCACCCCTACAACTCCACCCCTCCTCCCATTTCTCTACCAATGACCTAGTGCATCCCCCACCCTTTCACTCACCACTGCTTTTGTACCTGCAGCCCCCATATTCTGGACCTTCTTTCCAAAAACCCTCTGCACCTTCACCTCCCTTTCTTCGTTTCAGATCTTCCTTCATGCACCTCTCTCTGAGCAAGCTTTTGGTCACCCCACCCTAGTATTTCCTTCTTTGACTCTGTGTTTCCATTTTTATGATTATGTCCTAATGAGGTGCTTTTGGGAACATCCTTTGGGATGTTCTTCTACATTGAAGTTCACGTCCAAAAGTTTCTACGTGCAACCTTTATGGTGTAAAACATGCCAATAAATGAGGGGACATTAACATTTTAGGTTAGCAACATGCACAAGAAGTCTTAGCTGAGACCATGTCCCCGTTCCATGATAAAATCATATTTGAAGTCATAGTTTTCCACTGAGAGAACTCAAAACCCTAAGTTACAGATTTAATATGCATTTTCTTTTTTTATGCAAAAGATAAAAAGGACCCATGAGGATATGAAAACCAGCCAGACCCAACGGTACAAAGATTAGTTACTTCATTCAGGTTCAAGTAGCTTGTTTCTTTAGGGATGCTGAAATGTTAGGTAACAAGATGCTTAGTTTGGACAGAAAACAGTGCACTTTTTACTCTGTACTAACACTGGTTTCACTTGACAACACAAATAAAACCTTATTCCAAAATTTATCTATTTCTTCACTAGTTTTTCTTCCCTCACTCCTGAGGTACTGACTCCTTGCAGGGATATAGAGTCAGTGCCCTGCAGTGCCTCATCCAACTGGGCCATTCTCCATGTGTACAGAGTGTATCGGCAGGCAATTTGATCCAAGGTGAGACCGGGAGGGAGGGGAGAAAAGAAATTGCAGCTGTTCCCTAGCCTGGTCACTCATACAGAACAGCAACCTCATTAACCATGAGGCACTGAACCTAAGTCGTAGCCTCCCTACCATCATCCCAGCTAACTAAGCACCGCTAAGAAATGAAACCTGGAACCGTCCCGGTCTGTACTGATCGGCATCAGTAAGAAAAACGGAAAGTTTTTCAGAAAAGATAAACCAATGAGCCGAATGTAGAGCAAAACTGATCGGAAGTGAAATAGAAACTTGACATAAATTAGTATGGCCTTACATAATAAATAGATACATTCATACCTGTAGTTCTTCTGTCTTTACACAAGATCCAGGAGAGCTTTCAGTTCTCTGGTTAGAATGCATTTCTGGACCTGTAGCTTCAATAAGAACAAGTTTTTTTAAAAAAAAATAGGGAAAAGATAAAATGTTGAAGGTTTTAAGAAAGAACAAAACAAACAAAAGGTGTGGACAGATACAAGCTCGGATAGCCTATTAGGATATAGGTGGAGCGGAATGCCAATGCATGGTGAAATCCCTAAACTGAAGGGGGATCTTATCATAGCTATGATGTTGGGTGGAGGATCTAGGTAGAGGGACGGGAGAGGGAACCAAAAAAAAAATTAAAGAGCAAATCATGTAGGCTGTACTTCTATGTCCCACTGCAGGGAGTTAATGGAATGTGCTAATGAGATCAGACTGCCTAATCACTCTTTCTGCCTTCATAAATCGTGTAAAGCAAGAAAAGTGTTTCTACAGCACCTGCCTTGACCTCAGGATGTCCCAAAGCACTTTACAGCCAATGAAGTACATTGTGTGGCAATGGACATAATTCAGCAGCTTAAGGACAAAAAATTGCACTTGTCAATATATTTTAACTCACTCTGTTGATATAGTCTTTAAACAGGCTTATGACTTCTAGAAAATGACGTTGAGAAGACTTTTGGCACAAATTTCCAGGCGGGTGAATTTTCGAGATGGTTTTAATACTTGCCCACCATGTCCTTGGTAAAAGCTACAAAAGCCCCGGAAAAATGGCTTAAACCCCATTTATGCCAGTTTTCCAGGGTCTCCGCCTCGCTACTGCTGAAATTATGGAGATCATGCAAGAAAACCCTTGCAGAAATTCACCCCATAATCCACGCCTATTCTTTGCCTATCATTTACTGAACAACTTTGCAAAGGTTTTGATGTTACTGAAATCGCAGGGGCAACAGGTCAGAATGGGGTGAGAAGGAGGGAAAGCTTGAAAATACACAAAAAAAATGAATCCAATGTATTGCTGCCTCTAGCCATACTTTGCTAATCTCTTAAATCCACAGTGATACAAGTACGATCCCACACCTGAATTTTTAGGTTTGACTTGACTGTGGACTGGACTTGTGTTATTTACAGGCACAGACTTGATAGTCTTTCTTTTAGCAATCTTCCCCTTTTGTTGAAGCACAGTAACTTCTTCCTCACTAATTCTTTTATCTTCAGCTGCTTTTTCAGCGCGTTTCTGCTGAAGCTCCTACAACAAACACAGGTAGCATGCATTAAAATTTATGGTTATTTGTAAAGGGTAAACGTATCATCACTTATTATTGTTCTTATTTAACTTACAGTAAAACACTACACTCAGTCATGGAAGTAAAGCAGCTCCGCCAGTACAATATTCAGCCAACATGACTACTTACCATTGAAATTTGGATGCGGATCATTTTTAATTTCCTGAGGCAGAGTTTTGTGGAGAGAATGACCTTATCCTACAATGTTAGATGGATATTTTGCAGTCAGTGCCTCAGTGCGTTACTCATAAGACTACTGGCAAGGCTTCAAACACTGTTAATGGATAACATTCAACCAGGCTAACCACATAGACATGTATTTGGTAAGTTCTCTGTCAATTCATGAGCCCACTTAGAATGAAGAGAAAGTGTATTAATAGGGTTCCTTTCATGTCCTTGGGATGTCCTGAAGCTGATGAAGTACATTTTGAAATAAAGCCACTTGTTCTTATGCAAGTATAATTGGACTCTGCAAGGTCTCACAAATAAAAAATGAATTAAATAACCAGTTAATCTTTGTTTTGGTGTTGGTTGAAGGATAAATGTTAGCCAGGACGCCTGGAGAACTTTCCAGTTGTGCTTTGAATAATGGCTTAGGATCATTTATGTTCACCTGAAAGCCAGCAATTCTGACAATGCACCACCTTCGTGGGGGAATCTAGAACTAGAGGCCACAGTTTCAGAATAATGGGTCCCCCATTTAAGATGCAGATGAGGAGCAATTCCTTCTCTCAGAGGGTCATTAGACTTTGGAACTCTCTAACCCAGACAGCAGTGGAGGCTGGGTCACTGAATATATTCAAGGCTGAGTTAGATAGATTTTTGACCTCCAAGGGAGTTAAAAGTTATGGGGGCAGGCAAAAAGGTGGAGTTAAGACCACAAGCAGATAAGCCATGATCTTATTGAATGGCAGAGCAGGCCCGAGGGGACTAATGACCTACTCCTGCTCTTATTTCTTATGTTTTTATGTTCACTTCCTCAATACTGTATAGAATGTCAGCATAGATTAAGGTCTCAAGTCCTATTGTGGCACCTGACCCCTTAACCTTCTAATTCAAAGACAGGAGCATCAATACTGAGTCACACTGACATATTTAGTCCTATTATTGTTCATAATATGAACTGCACCGTAGAAAAAAAAGAGATGAGGTACCAACTTTGCAAGCAAACGTGTCCTCATTACAGTCTTCTTGCCATGCAGGAATTGTCATGGAACGCGAGTTTGGTCAATAAGCCACCATGCTGTAGGAAAGTGCACATTATCCAACCAGCTGAACAGCTACGATGATTCTAAAACTCCTGGCTGTATTAGCTGCGTTCCTGCTCACCACCACTACCACGAGAAAGAACTAGCCCAGGAGCCATAGTATAATGCACTGCACTGAGTGAGAAAAATCATAGGAAGTTTACCCCTCCACTTTCTATGCTCCTCTCAGCTTTCTGTAGTATTGAAAATCAGCTGGTGCTACTCAACCTATGCAATAAAAATCATTAGATCTTGGGGCCATTGAGGAACACACTCAATTAGCTTCCCAACTAAAAGGCACAAAGCGGAATTAAGAAAATTAAAATAAAATAATTATGGGAAGAAATAATCGTAGTTCCACTAAAGTTACCAAAAGGCGATGAGATGCATATAGTGCATTTTACCTTTTAATAGTTCTGTAGTGCAGGAGTAGGCCCATAGAAAAGGAGATTCATACTGACATTATCAGACTGCTGCACATAAGTATTCTTTTAATAGGGTGATTGTGGTTAAGTCAAATGAAATAAGGATGTTCACTTATAAGGTTAGTGTGAAACAAAAAAAATCGTACTAAACCCGTAAGCAGAAATTCACTTTACAGCACAATACCTCTATGGCTGCCTTCCTAGCTTGTCGAGCTTTCTCTTCTCGAATCTTCCTCCTTTCCTCGCACTTTTTCCTCTGGTGCTCTTGGACACTGTCAGCTCGCATGTCTTGCTCTTTCTCCTGACATAGAAATGCACCAATGGAAAATTAGCACTTCCCCAGCAATTGAATGGCAAGTTGAACTGGATCTCACCCAAGCGATGAGTGAATCTAATTCTGCCCTACTGTGCAACAGTACTTTTAGTATATACTTATCCACAGGAAGACTGATGGTTTGCAGCTTAAATAATATTTCATTGTTTTTAATTCACTTTGTAAAGGTTAATGATTTTGACTAAATTGAGCACGGAATTTGCTTTTACGAGTTCAGCATATTCAATATTTTAGGATAACTCAGCGCAGCACAGAATTAAACGTTTGGGTTACACATACGTTGTAAGCACACTTCTTTCCATTCTGTCCTCTTTAAACCCCTGCCCCACCCAATGCGTCGTTCACCAGCTAAAGCAGGCAATCGGAAGTCAGCCAAAATACTTCTGTAACGGGCTGCTTCATGCTGCATGAGCCATCTCGCTGACATTAATCCTTTGCCTTTGGAGCTTCAGCCTCACCTTTGCCGAATGAAAATGAGGAACTTTTATGGGGAATTATGGGGAACTACCACTAGGTAAATGTAGACCACAACAAACCTGTCCAGAACAGCTGAACCAGAGGGCACAGCCGGTGTTTGCGGGGAGAACGGTAAATTTAAAGCTAATCTGCAGCAACGTGACTTCAGTAAGCAGATGTCAATCTATGGCACAGGCTCCCTATGGAGATGGAAGCAGATCCTATTGATTAATTCAAATTAGATAGGGGTTTTTTTCCCCCCCCAGAAAATTTGTATTTTGAGGTAGGGTGTGAGAGGAATTTGAGTTATGACGTAGCTAAGTGTAGCAGGCTTGGGAGGAACACATTACTTTGGTCCCATGATGGCCAAAAATTTCCACGACTGGAGATTCTCTTCACTTCCATGCCTGGACCTGCCGTAGACTGATAAAGTCTAAAAATTCTAGACTGATAAAGATTGATTACCACAATGAGTCAATATGCCATTCTATAGCATCATGTGACCACCAGGGTGGTAGAAGGAAAACTAGATTAATCGGGGGGCTTTTTTTCCAATCACACGTCCCTAGCAATGAGCCTGGGCCAGTTAAATGTGAATATCCAGAGTACAGTATTGCATCGAATCATATTTCCTTTAAATGGTAAATCCTGTCACCTGTTTTTTAGTAGTAAGCAGTCGCTTGAGTGCAGCTTGGCTTGCTCTGCGTCTCTGGGAATGACGTCTATACCAGCGCTGAATGGTGATTGCCGCATGGTTCACATGTTGTATGAATCTATTATTTAGATGGGGCAATGGGGGGGGGGTGGGGTGGAGAGAGAGAGAGAGAGAGAGAGAGAGAGAGAGAGAGGGGGGGGGGCAAAGAGAAACAGAACAAAAACATGCATTTAAAACAATACTAAATCGATAATTTCCCATTATATTTTCTTTTGAAACTAAGGCGGAATTTGGCAGCACCCCCTCCTCCCGCCAGCGGGGTTTTCCGGCCGCGCCCAAACCAGTGGGCTTTTGAACGGCTCGCCGCATTTTACAGCCCCAGCCCTGCCACCACCGCGATGGGGACCATAAAACTTAGCCCTAGGCACGAACCGACGGAGCAGCTGCACCCACTTAATTCACAATTCTTCAGCTGAAAGACGAGAACTTTGTCTTAAGATATAGTGCGAATAGTTTGCCTCTGTCTGCTGCGAATGCTCGACAAATCAGAACACGGTATGCAATGTAGCATTAAGCAATGAATCTTTATTTTCCAGGGCTTGCTAGAATAAGGTAGGCAATTAAAATTATACATTATATGGGTCATCTCAAAAACTCAGCTGTTGTGATGAAATACTTCTGGATAACGAGGCAATTTTACACACAATTTTGCCCGAATTCTCACTTCTTCTCCAATGAATGTTCACGAGTTTCAGAAAATCTTCATTTCCTGTAACTTGCTCCTGCACAGTAATTATGGGGTGGGCCATGAAACTATGTGCTGTTCACTGAGAGTTGCAAATGACAGCACATTCAGTGACAGAAGCCAACGCTCAGAGATCAAAAACAAATACAAGCAGCGAGTGCCATCGAAAAGGCCTTTCTACACAGATCCAATAACATGTCATGAAGAGATTTGGGAAGTAATTTTAACATTGGCCAATGTTCATCGGATTTTAACAGGTGATATTGAATGGACCATCTATTCGACATTCTGCCCACAAAGGTCAATGGGAAGGAAGATTGGGAGTTGTGTATAATGGGGTTCCAGCCCGATATTAGCTGTTATATGCCAAAGTTAAAATTTTACTCCCCAGGCTTCCTATTGGGGCTTTATTGCCAAATAGTCACAGAAAAATACCACCTGACCAATATCTGTTTGGATTATTAAGAGGAAAAAAACTCCTCTTTGTCGAATCATAACTTAAACAATTTCTACGTGTTATTTCACCTCCCAGTTCCGTTAACTTCACTGAAAGGATTGGAGTATTTGTGATCAACATGTGAATGCCAATTATTATTGGATGAAGATAAGTTTGAGCCCATACTTCACCTTTACAAAGCGAGTTGAGACTCACCAAACTAATTTCTAAGAGGATCCTTACGGCTGAAAGAGACAGCACATCATTGAAAAAGAGGCGGAAGAGATTTCATCACATCGTTCTCTACAACTTCAAACATAACTGCAGTGAAATTACAGCATCATAACCAACTTTGCCAACCAGACACCCAAGGTTAGGATTTGTTTCAGGTTTCTACAGCAGTAAACTCAAGCACAAAGATTAAGCAGAAATCAAACCTAGACAAACAGCAAGGTAGCACTAAAAACACTACTATACAGTGAGCTGCAAAAATACAGATCAGCTAGGGTATGGACTACAAAATCTGGTTTGCAACACAGTCCTACATAAAAATCTATGCATACCCGAAATCGGGATGAGCGATATCTGGATTATCGTTCTGGAGCAGTTGAGTAAAATCCATTTTACCATTAAGATTTAAGTATCGGATTCTAAGGGCGGTAGAAAAACATATTTAGAGACAATTTTTGACTCCGTTTTTTTCGATATTTAGGTAGGATATATGGTACTGTTAACATGGGCATTTTGAGGTCATCACAGAACTAATAAGTAATTTCCAATTTTTTATGAAAACCTCAAAATAGATGCTTCAAAACAAAAACAAAAATACCTGGAAAAACTCAGCAGGTCTGGCAGCATCGGTGGAGAAGAGCACAGTTGACATTTCGAGTCCTCATGACCTTTCAACAGTTCTGGTTCATATTTTCTGCGTTTATTTGGCTTTCAGATTTCCAGAATTTGTTGAAGGGTCATGTGCTCTTCTCCACCGATGCTGCCAGACCTGCTGAGTTTTTCCAGGTATTTCTGTTTTTGTTTTGGATTTCCAGCATCCGCAGTTCTTTGCTTTTATCTAGATGCTTCAAACCTAATTTCAAAGCAAATCTAATGGTTTAGACGCAAACTTTTACAAACAATACGTACAAACATGTAATGGCTCAACAGAATGAAGGGATAACTATTGTAGCTTATGCTTGGCAGCTAGTATAACTAGAAAAGTTCAGCCACAGTGAAAGTCAATATCTAAAACAATCCAAAGAAATACCAGATGATCCTAGGTCTCCACAGTGGTTCAGCTCTGAACTAAACAAACTGTTTCCCAAGAGGGAAAGGCTTTTGAAAAAAATTAACTTAAATTAACTTCTGGGAAGGTATGGGGGAAGTGCTTTGCTGTAAGACTACTTATATGATGATGGGGTCTTCCGTGGAATCGATGGACGAGTCTCAGTCGAAATGGCCCGATCCGGGGCACACATATCACACTGAAACCCAAATGAGGCAGAGTGATGAGTTGTAGTCCATGCATGGTGCTTGGCAGCCAGCTCTTGCCATGCGTTCCAACTGGCCCAGTAACCATGCCGCCATCATAGGAACAGGAGGAGGCCATTTGGCCCATCCAGCCTGTTTTGCCATTCAAACAGATCATGGCTAATCATCTACCTGCACACAATTTTTCCCCCACCATCGATTTCTGTCTTGAACATGCTGAATGATCGAGCCTCCACAGCCCTCTGGGGTAGAGAATTCCAAAGATTCACCACCCTCTGAGTGAAGAAATTCCTCCTCATCGCAGTCTTAAAATGGCCTGCCCCTTATCCTGAGACTGTGCCTCTGGTTCTAGGCTCACCAGCCAGGGGAAACATCCTATCCACATCTACAAAAACAAAAACAATTACTTGGAAAAACTCAGCAGGTCTGGCAGCATCGGCGGAGAAGTGTTGACGTTTCGAGTCCTCATGACCCTTCGACAGAACTTGAGTTCGAGTCCAAGAAAGAGTTGAAATATAAGCTGGTTTAAGGTGTGTGTGTGGGGGGCAGAGAGAGAGAGAGAGAGAGAGAGGTGGAGGGGGGGGTGTGGTTGTAGGGACAAACAAGCAGTGATAGAAACAGATCATCAAAAGATGTCAATAACAATGGTACAAATGGTACAATGGTACCATTGTTGTTGACATCTTTTGATGATCTGCTTCTATCACTGCTTGTTTGTCCCTACAACCAGACCCCCCCCCTCCACCTGTCTCTCTCTCTCTCTCTCTCCGCCCCCCACACACACACCTTAAACCAGCTTATATTTCAACTCTTTCTTGGACTCGAACTCAAGTTCTGTCGAAGGGTCATGAGGACTCGAAACGTCAACTCTTTTCTTCTCCGCCGATGCTGCCAGACCTGCTGAGTTTTTCCAGGTAATTGTTTTTGTTTTTGTTTTGGATTTCCAGCATCCGCAGTTTTTTTGTTTCTATCCACATCTACCCCTGTCACGCCCTGTAAGAATTTAGTAAGTTTCAATGAAATCACCTCTCATTCTTTGAAACTCTAGAGAATCCAGGCTCAATTTCTTCAAACGCTCCTCATAAGACAACTCCACTATCCCAGGGATTAGTCTAATGACCCTCCATTACACTCCCTCTATGGCAAGTATATCCTTCCTTAGATAAGGAGTCCGAAACTGTACATAATATTCCAGGTGCAGTCTCACCAAGGCTCTAAACAATTGAAGCAAAATATCTTTACTCTTGTACTCAAATCCTCTTGCAATAAAGGCCAACATACCACTTGCCTTCCTAATTGCTTGCTGCATCTGCATGCTAGCTTTCACTGACTCATGGAAAAGGACACCCAGCTCCCTTTGGACATCAGCACTTCCCAACCTCTCACTATTTAATACTCTGCCTTTCTGTTTTTTCTACCAAAATGGACAACTTCACACTTATCTACATTTTATTCCAATCATTGCCTGTCCAGGTGTTGAGTTAATGCTGCAGGATTTCAATGTATCTCTATTGTATTTCTTCTGCATGCCTCTACTGTGATATCCGGACTGCAGCTCACCCTAAGAGGATGGCTTTGGCTATTATATATCCAGATGTACGCAGGGCTTGCGCAGACCAACACATTTTTTGATCAGCAGAGCATTATACTTTTCTTGTAACATTGAAGATTTGCCCTCATCTATCTTGTCTCTTCCATAAAGCGGTAATGGATTTTAATTGAATGCATCAAAGTGAAACCTTGTTTCATTGAAGCCTTTTTGAGCCTCCTTTCAGCTGCTCCTGGCCAGCTCTGCCCTCTCAGGCTCCTACACCTGATGTACTGAGAATGTGAAAACTGCCCCAAGAAGACTAGTTTAAATAATGCGGTGACTCACCCATTGTCATATTATCCGCCATTGAAAGAGCAATATCTCACTATTTCCCACATCAACGGGTGTGCCAAATTCAGCAATCCCAGGGGCCCTGAGGGTAATAGTGCTAAGTGCTCAGGCTCTGCCTCATGTTGACCCACTGCGTAGACTGAGTGGAATCCAGAGACTGAAAGAGCAACAGGTTTCCACCAGGAAATATTGGAAGAATATACAACTTCATGGGGAAAATTGGACCAGTTTTGACTGTACAGCTGGGCCGGACATAGTAACCATGGTGAGCAGCAAGATTGACTCGATGATAACCAAGAGAGTGCGACTAGGTTAGGAGAAAACTTGGTGCACCTGCAACTTTGATGTATGGACACTTAAAGCCAGTCCTTCAATTCCGGAAATGGAGGCGCTAATGTATTAATTTTTAAGGGAGAAATAGTAGAAACAAATTTAAATGCGAGATTTTGAATTTTACCTTGCAATGATTTTTTAAAGAATTTTTAAAACTTTAGTCCAATTCATGGAATAATTTATTTACATGTTAACTGCGCATCACATTGAAATCAAAACCAAACATTTCAGCTGAAGGACAAATTATTCCCATTCACACTAAGTAATCTGGTGCATCAGCCTGTACTGATCCTTCCTAATAACATACAAAACTAATAAACTAGAAAATAAAAGGCAACTCTTGTGTTAATCACTATATTTTGTAGCAATGTCAAGATTTTTTTATTAAGTTTTCCCAGATTAAACGGTTCAAGCTGTGCATTAAAAACAGCCAAAGAAAAATATATTATGGCATTAAGAAGAAAAAAAACAAATCTTATTTTGGCTTAATTTTTTTCAGCAGGATACAATGTAAAATCAGCCACCTGCTCCGGATGCTAAGTAACTATTCATTTTAGATGCATGATCATGGCAGGTGAGGAAAAGAAGTAGTTGATTGAAGCACTCAAGATTCCGTTCTCTAAGAGCGAGATGCTATTAAACAAATGTCTGAATAATACAACACTGCACCAATTACTGGAATGCTGTACCAGCCAACTGGATACACTGAACCACTTAAACATGTTGTAGCCTTTTTTGTTCAACATCATCCCCAACATCAGGTATTATTTCAAACCACTCACATCTTTTTTGGGTTAAAATGTTCATTCTGAATTTGTTTATTTCCCAGAAAATTGACAAGAAGCCCAAAAAAAACCCTTTTGCAGTGTCAGAGTGTGCTAGAATGCTCACAGTTAGTTCTCTGTAGAACAAATATGCACCGAGTCCACAGAAAAGATGACTCAAGGCTAAGTCAATTAGCTGAAATGGTACTAAATACCAAATGAAATCAGTTAGCAATTAATTGAAATGACAGTGCCCCATGCAACACTCTAAACTGCATTTAGGGGGAGGGAATGGTGTAGTGGTATTGTCACTGGACTAGTAATCCAGAGACCTAAGTTAAGGTTCTGGTGACCTGGGTTCAAATACTGCCATGGCAGATGGTGGAATTAAAAATCTAAACTGCATTTTCTCACTGAGAGAAAAGTTAAGATTTATTACCAAGATATTTTGGATTTGCAGTCGTGATCAGTTTCAGTGCTGCTCAGTTCATGTCACAGGGAAACTGGCATAGTGATATTATTACTGGATTAGTAATCCGGAGACCCAGGGTAAGACTCTGGGCTTCTGGACCTGGGTTTGTATTCATCCACGACAGAGGGTGAAATTTGAATCCAATAAAAATCTGGAAAAAAAAGTCTGATGATGACCATGAAATCATTGCCGATTGTTGTAAAAACCCATCTGGTTCACTAGTGCCCTTTAGGGAAGAGAATCTGCTGTCCTTACCTGGTCTGGCCTACATGTGACTCCAGACCCAAGCAATGTGGTTGACTCTTTAAAAAAAAAATGCCCTCTGAATGAGGGTAATTAGGGCATTAAATGCTGGCCTAGCCAGTGATGCTCATGAATAAAAAAACATCACTAAATTCTGCTCCTCGCAGCGCACCCCCACCCCCCCACTTCACCCGGGGTGTGTCTTTCATTTGCTGTTCGCTGTCTGCACCTTTGCTGTTGGTTCAAGCAGCTGATCCTCGAGAGGCAGGTTCGGCCACAAGTGGTGCACGTGAAGCTCCTGGCTGGCATTGTGGACTGTTGTTCTCAGCATTGTTGCCAAGCTGGTGTAGCCACCGGCCATCACGGTGGTGCACGCCAACCCACAGGAGGTGGTGTCACCAGCCTCCTCCGTTGTTAGCCGTCGACTCCCAGGTCCAATACCTGATGTTTTTTAGGCTTGTGAGCATCCTTGAAGTGGAGCTTTGGGCTCCGACTGTTCACCTGGCTCCGGCTACCTCACGATACTAGAAAGTCCTCGAGTACACGGCTGTCTTCCCTCCTGCTGACGTGCCCAAGCTAACAAAGCCACCTCTGTTTGACGAGCGCTAACAAATTTGGGAGCTCTGCCTTTGATAGGGCTGCCACAGTCGTGACCTGGTCCTGCCAGGATATACCCGTAACATGCCGTAGACAGTGAACATTGGAAATTGTTGAGCTCCTTTTCTTGATAGCTGTAAGTGGTCCGTGTGCCACAGCCATACAGCAAGGTGCTGAGAACACAGGCCTTAAACACCATCAGCTGGGTCCTAAGGGTCAGCTTGGTGTTATTCCATGGGGGTTTCACAAATCGCCCAAAGGCAGCTGCTTTCCCTGTGTGTGTTTCAAGTCCCGCATCAAGGAACAGATGTCTGTCACCATGGACCCGAGGTAGCAGAGTTTGCTAACCACTTCCAGTGGTGTTACCAGGGATGGAGAAGCAACACCCTGTCCCATAACCATAGATTTCTTGACACTTACAGTCTGGGAAAACAAGTTATAGACATGGGAGAGAGAGTCCATGAGTCTTTGTAACTGAGTTTCAGTCTGACGACTAGTGCAGCATTATCAGCACAGAGGAGTTCTCTGATCAGGACATGCTGCGTTCTTGTCTTCACTTTCAGTCTTGATAAATTGTAGAGCTTCCCGTCTGATCTAGCGTGCAGGTAGACTCTTTCTATACCTACTGGGATGACAAAGGTCAGGAGCATGGAAATGAAGATGCCAAACAGAGTGGGGGCTAGAACACAGCCCTGTTTCACTCAATTCACTCTGGAGCTGATGGAAGTGAAGCTTTCAAAAATTGTACAGTACAAAAACAAATATACATGGAAAAACTCAGCAGCTCTGGCAGCATCTGCGGAGAGGAGCACAGTTAACGTTTTGAGTCCGTTTGACTCTTCAACAGAACTAAGTAAAAAAAAAATTGTACAGTGCTGTGCTTGTTGTCATGGAAGGAGTGAATGAGACCAAGGAACTTTGGCAGACAACCAATTTTCCTTCAAACCTTGTAGGGTCCTGCTCTACTGATGGTGTCAAATGCCTTAGTGTGATCTATGAAAGTAAGTAAAGGGGATATACCCTGTTCCCTCCATTGCTCTTGCAGCGTATGGGGAAGATCACTTTCACAGTAGATCTGCTAACATGGAAACTGCACTGTGCATCCAGGTACATTTGGCCTGTAAGTAGATGGAGCCTTTTAAGTATGACCCTAGCAAAGGCCTTCCTGTGACACTGAGGAGCGAAATGTCCCAATAGTCATTACTGTCTCCTTTGTCATCTTTGTGGAGTGTGATGATTTTTGCATCATCCATCTCCTGTGGAATGGAGCCTACTTGTCAGCAGAGGAGGAGGAGGTCATAAAGATGTGGTAGTAGCTGGGACCTTCTGTGCTTGAGCAGTTTAGCTGGGATTCCATCCCTGCCAGTGGTCTTTGTTTGCTAAGCTGTTTATGGGCTTCTTGGGCTCAAGTGAAGAGGGTTTTCACCTAACTCATCCATGACAGGAACCATGGAACAGGACCAAGTGCAGACTAGGAGACGTCCACCTGACAGGAGTACAGCTCACAGTAGTGTTCAGCCCAGCGGGACATCCATTTACTTCTGTCGGTGAGTACTTCACCATATGCTGGCTTCAGGGGGGCAACTTTGTTGATGGCAGGAACAAGCCCCCTCTTGATCCTATCATACACAGTTCATAGATTTCCATTGTCACAGGCAGTTTGGGTCTCTTGATGTAAGTTGATCAATGCTTGTTTGCACAGTATCTCCCTGTCATTTGCACAGCTGTCTTGGCTACTTTCAGGTCATGCAGTGTTTTAACCATTGGGTTTACGTTGTGCTTCATGTAGGCTTTGTTTTTAGCATCAATGACATACATCATCTCAGCTGAGTAGGTCTCAAACTGGTCCTAATTGTGGGATCTGCCTTTGCCAAATGAAGTTTCTGTTGCTTCACAGATGATTGAACTTAGTCACTTCCATGATTCATCGATACCAGTGCCGCCTGGTAAGCCTTTGGTGGGTAGCAATCGTTCTTGCGACTGTGCAAAGTGCTGATATTTGGCATCATAACGTACAAGGGATGTTGATTTGTGGTGGCCTGTCACGTTTGGTCCTGTGGAACTTTCTGTGCTGCACCTTCACTCTGCAGTGGTCAGTGTCGCAGTCTGCACTGTGGTATGTGCAGGTGTGCAGAACGCTGGGCAGATTGTGCCTTCTCATGGTGCCAATGTCCAGACCTTGCATTTCACCATGATACCTTGTGGCAAAGGCTGTCTTGAATGAAGTGTTGGTGATGCAGAGTTCATTCAGGTTAAAAAGCTCAAGAAGGTGCTGTCTGTTATTGTTCTTGCCCACCGTGTGTCAATCAAAGCATGTCGACCATGAATCACTGTCTGCCCCAATACGTGTGCTGAAGTCACCCAGGATGAATAGCCTCTCCCCATTCGAAATGGTCCTCAGAACGTCATGTAGGGAGAGGTAGAAATGTCCTTTGTCTGAAAGGCTGGCATACAGAGTTGCTGTGTCAGCACGTATGATGTTGACTCCTCCTCAGTCAGATGATGGCCGCATGGAGATGAAGCACTTTGAGGTTGCTACCGTGTACACACTGAAAAACCTACACCGTACTCACAGTGGCCTTGAGCATTCTTTTCCATTGCAGCAGCAGGTGTAATTAGCCTCTTGAATAGAGCTATCAGTTAACCTGGTTCCTGTAGAGCGGCAATGCTGACACCAAGTTTGTGTAGCTCACGGCCAATCAGGGCCGTCTTATGTATACTTGTTGTGGAGTGCGGGTCATTGCTTATGCCAGGGGCACGGTGTCCTCACATTCCAGCTTCCAAGCTGAAAGGTTATCTTTCTTGGTTTGCTGCATAGCCTAGGGGCCTAGGCCTGTAGGCTTGGCTTAGCTCTGTGATTTTTAAGAATTTGTGGGTGGAACTCAGAGGTCTATAATCTGTTACAAAAACTTTTAAGTGCCTTAAACCCGACAGTATGAAGGACGCCATTTCCTGTGTCCCCTTGTCTACAATTTTTGGATTCAGTCTCAAGTGAATCAAGCAACTGGTACGATCCTAACAAAGAGAGTTTAATTAAAAGAGCAGTGAAATATAACAAAAACTTGCAACCATATAATCGCCTTTAACATAGTAAAAGCATCTAAAGCCACTTCACAAGTGTTATCAGACAAAATGCGACCCAAGCCACATAAAAAGATGCACTTGGCCAAAGGGATAGGTTTTAAGGAAGAGAGAAGGGCAGAGAAGGGTGGAGAGGTTTCGAGAGGGAATCCTAGAGCTTAAGAAAGCTGAAAGGATGGCTGCCACTAGTGGAACGATAAAAACCAGGGATATGCACGAAGCCAGAATTGGATCCTGCAAGTCAGGTGTATTCAGCTTTTTTCCCCATTAGTCACATGATTTCAATATCTGCTCTCATGAGTCTCTATATATTTCAAGTAATCAATATTAACAGACTTTGGCGTTCTGAACTAGGATTTATTTACCAATGATCCTGCAAGCTAACAAAATTCATGCAGGATAAATCACATTTAGAAAGGCAAGCATAAATGGAATTTGAGGGTGAAATTTCATGGTCTCCATGGGCAAAGATTCAACACCCCTGCTGTAATGTAGCTAGGAATTACAATGTAGATTCTGAGGTGGTTTTACGCATCACAAATCACAATGGCTGCTTAACCACAATGAGCAAATGTTAAAACTGACCTTTCCGCTTCCTCCTCAGTCACCTCCTTCTTCTTCTTCAAAATGCTTGTGTTGTTTCTTGTTACAACATTATTACTGGATAGATTTTTTTGTGACTTCTTAAAGGAGTTCTGGTCCAAGCTATTCTCATCATTAGTTGGCACCTTAATCATGTTGCTGTCGAAAAATACAAACACTCAGACATATCTCCTTTAGAATTTTTTTACCAAAACAGATGGCCATTTCAAATCTTAATTTATGAGAAAGCATTAAGAGTAACTCATGCTGCAGTACTAGCCTATAGGCACTGGTAACCACCCCTGCCAATACTTCACTCAAATGGCCTTTCTTGACAAGTGAATACGAACAATGAATTTTGACAGTTCTTTACCATAAAGGGCATGCACCAAGTTCCAACATAATGCACTGATGCCAAGATGTTGCTGCTCAATAAACAGGCAAGGGTTTTGTTTTCAAATGAACAGGCATTCTGGAGGGAGATGGAGAGCTGTGGTGATAGCTGATCCACTGGCAGAGTCCACAGGGTCAGCGCTGAGATGAGTAAGGAAGCAACAAGATAGATGGACAAGATTAGCCCTCAGTGAACACAATGGGCAGTAAGAGAGTGGAATGACACATTGGGGCTGCTGCTCATAAGGAGGCAGTGGTAAGCACTTAAATGGGCCCTTTGGAGGATGCTGAGAGAGGCACAGGGGAAATCTGTAGGCTTATCCAAGAAGGAACCATGCCTGGGATGGCAGCAGAAGAGTAGGAAGTTCAAGGGGTGCTGAAGGGATTTGGGAGAGCAGGGAACCCAGAAGGAAAGAAATGAAACAAGCCACGATGAAGGAGAGCGGGGGCTAGGAGCGATACAGAGAAAAGAAGCAAAAAAAAGGGGGAGAAAAATGAAATGGAAGTGGTGGGCTTCCATCCAACGTGGCAGCCAAAATATACATGTGAATCAACACAGCGAAAATTCATGTTACAAAGGCTCAATTATGTAGTCATTATCAGCTTACATAGTCCTGTGAAGTGGCCTACTCAGAAAAGCAGTTCAAATTGTTTTTGAAGAAAGTTCAAAACTGAAGGCACACCAACTGTCTAATCAGGGCAGCTATGGATCAATAATAAACACAACCTTGTCAGCACCAATCTATCCCAAGAAAAAAATTAACATTTTTTTTAAAAATGGTGCTTTTCTGATATAGGTGAGTCAGTATTACATTGTTCATTAACTACCAACCTATCAGAAGAAGCTAGGTAACATACTTTTACATTAATAGCACAAAGAATTAATGCAGAACGTGCTTAAGGAAACCTAAGCAAGAAAACTGCTCAGAAAGAAAAATATGCTGAGCTCTAAATGTTTATTCACCAGCAGAAGTTCCACAAGGCCAGCCATGTTCTTGGCACTCATATGGGGCATGGACTGTTCCATAATTGCCAATGTTTTTTTGTCAACAGGTGACTAGGTATATTTTTGGTGAGATAAACTCCCAAAATTTCCCTTCCATACAATACTTATGACAAGGTATGGTGCCATTTCCTGGATTCAGCAATTGAATTCACGTGGCAGATGTACAAGATGCCCAACATATATTGGTGGGTAAATTCATCAAAGCTGCATGACATTGTTCATGCAAAACCCGTACACGCATACTAAACACCGATGTTTGTGACCTTGCACTCACTCTGCAACTCCACCCACTTAAGAATGTTAACCAGCACTGTTACCAGTAACCAGTACTGTTAACCAGTACAGATCCCTAGTACCATGCCCAAGTGACCATTTTTCATGTGCACAATGACACAATGAACATGGATGACATCATTAAGTACAATCCTGACATCCTGGTACACTTTCCACCGAGAGTCAGTAGAACTCCTGCCCCAGCCTAAGACTCCAAGTCTAGATTTGCCAGCCACTGACTTATGAGTAAGCAGAGAAAAATATAATCTTACATTTGAACAAGTAAAGGGGAGGACATGTGGGTAGTCAAAAGCAACAGATAAAAAAGGAGCAGGAGACAGATCCTGGGAGATCAAATTGAAGTAACAGAAAGAGTCATAGAGTCATAGAGGTCTACAGCACAGAAAAAGGCTCTTCTGCCCATCGAGTCTGCGCCGGTCAAACTATTCTAATCCCACTTTCTAGCACTAGGCCCATAGCCTTGTATGCCAGGGCATCGCAAGTGCACATCCAAATACTTCTTAAATGTTATGAGGGTTGCTGCCTCTACCACCCTTTCAGGAAGTGAGTTCCAGATTTCCACCACCCTCTGGGTGAAAAAATTCTTCCTCACATCCCCCTAAACCTCCTGCCCCGTACCTTAAATCTATGTCCCCTGGTTACTGGTCCCTCCACCAAGGGGAAAAGAAACTTAGATTGTTGATTGATGAGGGAGTCAAAGGTTATTGGCCGGGGTGGGGGGGGGGTTGCAGACAGGAAAGTGGAGTTAAGACCGTATCGGTCAGATCAGCCATCTTATTTTCTTATGTACGTACTACACAACAAACAACTTGTATTTATATAACCACCTAAACATAGGAAGATATCCCAAAGCACTTCACAGGAGTAATTATCACACAAAAGTTAACCTCAAGCCACAGAAGCAGACATTGGGAGAGGTGACCAAAACCTTGACAAAAGAGGGACATTTTAAAGACTGTCTTAAAGAAGGATTGGAAGGTAAGAAGATAGAAAGGTTTAGGGAGGGAATTCCTGAGATTAGGGCATATGCTGCTGAAGAAAATCAGGGACGAGCAAAGGGCACGGAATTGGTGAAGCAGGGAGATCTTGGAGGGCTGCAGGAGATGGGTGAGGCCATGAAGGATTTCCAAACAAGGACGAGAATGTTAAAAATCAAGGTGTTGACAGACCGAGGCCCACTGTAACTTAGCGAGCACAGAGGTGACAGATGAAATACGTGGTAGGTTCTTTATATATCACCAGTGGCCATGCTGGATAGATAGCACATCGCCTTCATTACAAGCTCCAATAACAAACCAATTTTTAAAATTTTTTATACAAGATAGGTCTTCTGGGTTCTTTGTTTCAGGCTGCAATAAAAATAAACTTTAATTTGAATATGCAGTCCATATGCAAGTTGATATTATTTTCCCCCTCAAAGTTGGGTCTACACCTACATCAATATGGTATTTGTCTTGAAATTGATATTCAATTATTTTGTGGATTCCTTGCTGCCGCTATTCTAAAGGGGACTGGTACAATACCATCAGCCCAGCAAACCATAAAGCTGTATCCTTCCTGTTGAGAAAATCCACTGCACGAAACTGAGTTCCAAAGAGTAACTATAGAATGAAATGTGAAATTCTCTGCTGTGTACATCAATATAGTGATTGGTTTCAAACATCATTTGCTAAATCAGTGAATAGAGCAGGATTTTAAGTTGATGTTTGAATCATTTTGGCTACCAACAAGAATCTTAAACTTACTTAAGAGATGTTGCTTTCTGGTTGGAGCTTTTTGGAGTCAAAGGTTTATCAACAGTTGAGTAGTTATTGTGCAGCATTGTGGTGACAGAATTCCCAACAGTTCCCTTGTTGCTCCTGAAAGAAAAGCGTGACAAAAAAACATTCAACCACGAAGGAAAGATAACCAGCAATGAAGTCACATTATTAGGGTAAGAGCTGACAAACCCCATCCAGGCCATGCCTACACTCTCTTGACTTGGTTAAATCAACTCTGTCCGCTCTCATCATTTCTCACGATGGGAGGTGGGAGAGGGAGTGGCCAGGGTTGAAGCTCAAGAAATTCAGTCGGGGGGGGGGTGGGGAGAGAGAGAGAGAGAGAGAGAGAGAGAGAGAGAGAAACACGACACCCAACATTGGTCACCTTCCCCTGAATCAAGTTCCATGCAGAATCATCAACAATGTGTCATTACCACAGGTGAAAAGTTTATGCAGCAGACCCACTGCACACCTGACAGAAAGAGCATGTGTAATGGAGAGCAGGCTATGAATGGAAGGAAAGGAAAAAAGATAAGGGAGAAAAGAGTAAGACAATCAATGGTACTTTAAAAAATAATAAATGCACACTATATTACTGTTACATATCAACACAAGGAAGAATGCAGAGTGTAATTAAAATCCAGTTGCCATTGGTCTGTTACATCTGTACGTTCAGGAACAATATACATTGGTCCCACAAACACCATATTTACTGAAAGGATATCCTGAGCTTGGCTGGAGGGAGGGAAGGCAAAAAATGTATTTTCTTCAGAATATGTAGGAAACAATATGTAATGTTAATGTACTCATAGCAACATTAATTTTTTTTTTAAAGAGAAAATAGACATCGGAGTAAGAACTTTAAGTTTTTCTTTAACTAAAAATAGAGCTGTTTAAAAACACAAGAAAGGGTTTTCCAGAGGCTGCACTGTTCCAGGCACTTAGAAGATGGCATGGACTTTGGGATGGGGCAGAAAAAGAAGCAATAATAAGAGAAAATTATAAACACATCGTTATAAAGTTGGCAATGATCTGTCCATCCTACTACAACCATTGTGAACCACAACAAACTAAAGCACCAGAAAAAACCCACTTCAAGTGCACAATGTTTAATGCCATTATTGCAAACTCTGCCCTACTGCTCTGATTTTCTGGCTCTATATCAGACTCAAATTATTGCAATAGGACTTTAACTTACAGCAAGATAAAGAAGAATTGCTTTAATCAAATATAAATAGCTAGCACTTCAATGTGCTTCATAAAAATCCATTTATAACCACATTGGTCCTTTTTAATTTATTGATTCACAGGATATGAGGGTATTTCAATTCTATGAAATATTTTTTGCACTGTTACAGCCTGTATTAAATACATATAGTGAGTCATAGTGATATGAATAGCCATTCCACAAACTGCACAGGTATGGGGAATTTATGTAATTAAACACATAGACTTCTGGAAGGCTAGAGAAGCTGAGATTGTTCTCCTTGGGGCAGAGAAGGTTAAGGGGATACGTTGATAATAATGAGAGGTTTTGATGGAGTAGGTGGGGAGAAACTGTTCCTGCCGGCAGGATGATCGGTAAGCAGTAGGCAGAGTTTAAGATAATTGGCAATAACCCCTGGAGGAAATTAGAAGATTTATTTCCCCCCCTGCAGCAAGTTATTACATTCGGCACTGTCTGAAAAGGTGCTGGGGGAGGCATAATTGCAACTTTCAATAGGGAACAGGATATATACTTGGTGAAATTTGCAGGGCCATGGGAAAGAGCAAAGTGAGTGAGACTAATTGGCCAGAGCCACCCAGGCATTTGGGCCAAATGATATCCTTCTGAGCTGGATTTTTTTTTTTATTCGTTCATGGGATCGGGGTGTCGCTGGCTCTGCCAGCATTTATTGCCCAACCCTAGCTGCCCTTGAGAACTGAAGAACAGAGGACATTCAAGAGTCAACCAGATTGCTGTGGGGTCTGGAGTCACGTGTAGGCCAAACCAGGTAAGGACAGCAGATTTCCTTTCCTAAAGGACATTAGTGAACCAGATGGGCTTTTACAACAGTGATTTATCATTAGACTTGTAATTCCAGACTTTTTTAAAATTTAATTCACACTTCACCATCTGCCATGATGGGATTCGAACCTAGGTCCTCAGAGCATTACCCTGGTGACAATGCCACTACACCACCATCTCTACTAATGATCTAGTTAGTATTTAAATCATCTATGTTTATTTCACTTTCTCATCCAATTTATGATAGATAAACTGAGATGATTTATTGATTCCTTGCATTTCTGACACCGACCAAAAATTATTCATGACACTGGGAACCACCTGATTGGTAAACTTGTGGGAGCACCATCACTTTGTACAGCTCATCAAAATAAAGCAAGAGACCACAGAAGAATCATTAGGCCTCTGAAGCTATTTTAGCTCACCTAGTTAAACATCCAATTCCACTCTGAACTCTCAGTCTTAGCTTCCCTTATTTTACCTGGTAGATAATTGCAAATATTGTACCACCCTTTCAGTGATGAAATTATCATCCAAGATCAGCTTTACATAGAAATTACAATATGGAAGCAGCCACTCTTCACAAGCTGTCTGCATTGGTGTTCATCCTCCACACATGCGGTCGCCCCACTTTCTCATGCCCGTCCTGCCCATACTTATTCATTGTGCTCCGCTCAATCCTCTTCTTAACTGGCACCTAGGGGCACTTTGCAGCAGGGGTGACTGGATAGTGATTAACAGCAGGAACACAAATTGGCTTTAATTCAGCACACTGACTCTGAGGGCCAATCTGGAGCTACTCAGCTCCAGGAAAACAATGCAATATTGGCCACCACAGTAAGATGCATTGTTCCTGTCATACAGTCATTACGGCACAGGAAGTGGTTATTCAGCCCATCAAGTCTATGCTGGCTCTAGGTAGAGCAAACAAAACATTCCCCCACTTTAGCCCTGTAGTGCTGCAAGTGCCCATCCAATTTCTTTTTGAATCCAATCATAGTCTTTGTTTCCGCCACCCTCACAGGGAGCAAGTTGTAGGGAATTACCACTTGTTGTATAAAAAAAGATCTTCCTCACATATCCCTTGCATCTCTTGCCCTAAAACCTCAAATCTGTGCCTCCTAGTCCTTGCACCAACAGCTAATGGGAACAGTTTTTCTTTGTCTACCTTCTCTAAGCTTGTCATAATCTGCACAACTCGATCAAAGCTCCCCTCAATCTCCTGCGCTCCAAGAGGAACGGCCCCAGCTTCTCCAGTATAACCTTTGCAGCTAAAATGCCTCATCCCTGGAATCCTTCTGGTAAATCTCCTCCTCTGCATCCTCTCAAGGATCCTCACATCCTTCCGAAAGTGTGGCAGTCACTCAAAATGAATACTGTTAGTATTGGGAGCAAACGGAAGACTGTTTATAGGGGCAATCTTGCTATTTACCAATATAAAAACAATACTTGCCTTTATGCTGTTAAAACAAACATTTCCACATTGCACAAAGCTTAAAAGGTACTTGCAATATGTAGGAACCAAACAATTTTTTCCCACTTTACATTCTTATTATGGTTTTCTATGGACTTACTAACCGATTGTTGGCTGTAAAGTTGGCTGCCAATGGCACAGTTGCCTCCCTCCTTTTAGTCAAGACTGGCACATCTATAGTACTGGTACTGCGACCACTGATAGGAACTGGAAAAGCTCTGGGCTCTTCATCCTGCCATTGGGAAAGAAACAAAGAGTGGGTGGAGAAACAGCATGTTATTCTACAGACATATATATTAACATTTCATCCAGTGGTTCTGAAATTAATTGCTTGCATCTGAAACTGAAAAACCTGCCTCTTCTAATATTATATTGTGCGGTCAGGAGCACAAGGTGATAGTCACCCTATCTGCCTGGCTCTCATCAAATTGTTAGTCATCAAATGCTTAAGATAAGTGTACATGGAATGATCTATACAAGAGGTAGCTTTGTCTTCAGATACCTTGGAAGATAGCTTTATCTTTTCACTATAATGTGCTCAAGCAGTTCTCACACATCAGATCAAGGAAATACATCCGCATAGGATTTAAGATGGGCCAAAAGAGTTGGAATCCGGCATCTTAAAGAAGCCTAGGCTTAGGGGTGATATGATTGAGGTGTACAAGGTGATGAAAGGAACAGATTGTGTTCCAGTTGAGGGTTTTGTCACAATTAAATAGGTTAGGGAGGACGAGGGATCAGAGTTTTAATTAAAGCAAAAGACTATGGGTACTGCAAATCTGAAATAAAAACAGAAAGTGCTGAAAAAACTCAGCAGGCCTGACAGCATCTGCAGAGAGGGAAACACGGTTAATGTTTCAAGTCCAATGTGGCTCCTGTTCAGAATTTCAATATCAGAATCTTAAGTTGTCTAAGGCCAGATTTAGGTTAGATATCAGAAGGCGGTTCTTTTCCCAGAGAATAGTGATTCACAGGAACTGGCTATCAGATCATGCAGTGGATGCTGATTTGCTCAACTCCTTCAAGTAGAGAAGTACCTATTTCCAGTTAGGGTAGACATCACTTCTTACAAAAGGTACTTCTGGGATTTGAGACCAAAGTGATCTCCTGGACTAGTTTCCATCAGCTTGATGGATCAGAGAGGAACTTCCAGGAACATCTCCCCCACTGTACCCACCAACAAATTGGCCTGGATATCTTGATTGTTTTTTTCACCTCTCCAAGGAGATCACATGGTTTTGGATACCATGGAGAGTATCAACATTGCACAAGGTTATCACAATTGCATGGGACATGGTAAAGGTTCCAAAGCTTCTTTATCTGTTCATCACAATTCCAATGTTCCTCATAAACTCAAGGGAGCATGATTAAATTGTAGCACGACACTCAAGCAAATAGGCTGGTAAAGAACAACTCAAAGGCAACCTGAAACACACTGGAAAACGATTTAATGGGACAGCCACCTCAACGTCCCATCATAAACAATGAACACATGACCATTCAGCACAGCAGTATAATAGAATATTTTTCATGCTGTTACTAGAAGGTTAGGTTACATACAGCATTGTAAAGGACAACTACTATAGTCAAGTTCCAATAAAACTTTCCTATGGGAGGCCAACTCTATTCTACCTGGTGTACTTTAATATTGTACAAAGATGGCGAGGCTCATAATTACAGGTATTTGAAAATAATTTACTTTTATTTCATGTTTTAATCAACGAAGGTTAAGAGGGGGCTTGATAGAGGTGTATAAGATTATGAGGGGCATAGAAAGGGTGCTTAGGAAGCCACTTTTCCCATTAGTAAAGGGGTCAATAACCAGGGGGCATAGATTTAAAGTAAGAGGTAGAAGACTAAGAGGGGAGTTGAGGAGAAATTTTTTCACCCAGAGGGTGGTGGGAGCCAGGAACTCACTGCTTGAAAGGTTGGTTGAGTCAGAAACTCTCGTAACACTTAAGCAGTATTTAGATATTCACTTGCATTACCATAGCCTCCAGGGCTATGGGCCAAGCGCTAGAAAATGGGACTAATGTCAGATCTTCGTTGACCGGCATGGACACAATTGGCCGAATGGCCTCCTTCTGTGCTTTATGTACCTATGAGTCTACCTCAAAAACAAAATGGAATCATCCCAAAATATATACACAATCAAATGGAGAACTTCCACATTTAGTGCATCTCAGTGAATTTTTCTATGGTGGAATGAAATTCTTTTATGGATAATTTTTCTTCCTAAAATATGGTCAGTGCCAGCTAAAGAAGTAACTGCACATGGCAACACAGAATTAGCGAAAACTGTACACACGATACCTCATACCAACAGCTAAAGAAATTAGATATAAATATACCAACAGCTAAAAAAAATTAGATATCAATTTCACTATTTTTGGATGCTCTAATTATGTGATAAATCAACCCATTACTGGCACAATTATGTGCCATGCTCTGGGGAGGGAAGATCTAGTATTTCATATTTCCCATATATATCATGTGTAACACGAGATCTTCTCCCTGCACCCGATGCCACACACCACACCACAATAAGAGTCGATAATGACAAAGCTGCTATTGACTGAAACCCTCATATTCATGTCAATTGGCATTCACAAATACATTTCCTCTCAGTTTGTTTCTCCTCTCATTTTTCCATGGGAGCTTGAAATGAAGTCAGGAGGGAAAGTTTTCATTCAGATTAACGGACTGGAAAAGTGAAGCAGAGCACCGCAGCAGCTTAGCAGAGGACAGCAACAGCCGAAACAAATGAACTGGAACGGTGCTGGATGAATTTGATAAATTTCCTTCAGGAGCAGGGGGGAAAAAAACTCACCCACATCTAGGATGATCCTCCCTGCCCACAGTCCCAAACAGGGGAATAGGTTTCTAACGGTATACAAGCACAAGGCACATAAGACAAATCTCTGCTCCCAGTCACATTGCATATATCCAATTTCTCTTCTTTACTTGGACTGAGAAACTCATGAAAAGTACTGACTATGACCAACAAGTAAATAAGCAAGTGCTACCTTGTATACTCTGCAATACTTTAGCACTTAAAAATGTCCAGTTAAAAGGCCAGAAGAGGTACTTTAAGTCCAAATTATTTAGTTAAGATAGTCGAGCTGATCCAATTTGAAAAAGAGGTGATTTTTGAGATGGTACCATTGAAATCTTGAGATAAAAACAAAAAAACTGCGGATGCTGGAAATCCAAAACAAAAACAAAAACAGAATTACCTGGAAAAACTCAGCAGGTCTGGCAGCATCGGCGGAGAAACGTCAACTCTTTTCTTCTCCGCCGATGCTGCCAGACCTGCTGAGTTTTTCCAGGTAATTCTGTTTTTGTTTTTCCATTGAAATCTTAACGTTTCTGAAGGTGATCGACGATGATGCAAAGCTCAGACATCAGGACAGGTTGGAGAGATAATTAGTTGATGATTTGGTGGAGGAGTGACAAATTTGTCAAAGAAGGACAGACTTCCAGGATAATCTTGGTCTAGGGCTGTTTTGATGCCTACCAGGTACTTTAACGTTATTTACTTTGTTCATCTCTTGAATAGCTGTTCAAATAACTCAGTAAGCCTCATTTCATTGAGGAAGTGAAAGGGATTAAATTCTATTAGGCCTCCAGAGCACTGAAGGACATCAAGCACATGGAACTGTAGCCCAGGAAATGTTGAACACTTCAGGAAAGGGGAGGTGGAAATTGACAGAAATAAACCTACAGTAACGCTACTTTTCCCAAGCACTGCACTGCACCAGGATTCTGAAAAACAAAGGCACAATCTGTCTTCGATTCCCAATGCCCGAAAAGTTTGGTTAATTTATAATTACCAGAATATTCCAAGTGGTTCTCTTCTCTGGAGATGTCTTGCTCAAGCTGGACAGTTTTTTCCTCCCATCTGCGGAGCTATCAAACAAAGCCAGGAAATCGCCTGCTCTTTCTTCGCTAAGGAGAGACCAGGAAAGGGGCACAATTAATAGACTAATTTTCTTCAGGCATGATGCCATATTGAATGGCCAATTATATGCATCAATTTTTTTGGATTTTTGCAATCAATTCCTGATATCCACTATTTCCAAAGTCTTCATTCTCATAATGCAGTGTTTCCTGTGTGCCATGAGCACAGCTTTCTCACTAGTTACCGAACAGTGCTCTTTTACAGCTCTGTTAAGTGCATTCTATTACCACACATTCGAAATCGAACTCTGTAACTTGAAGAGTCACTGCACCATTACTTCTGCCATAATTAGGCAAGAAATAAGAAAATATGCTGATTAATTGATTTTATAAATCATATACTCATGTGGATTCTATGACCAAGTTGGACCTTCCCACGAGTAGCTGCTGGTAGCCTGGACTTTACTCACCACTATGATTTTTTTTTTTGAAAACAGAAGGACTGGGGAAGGGGATTGGCACTTGAGTGAAATAGAGGAGGAAAACATTTTTAAAAATTTCCTCATCACCAATTAGGTGTTCACCATCTAGGCACCATTCACCGACTGAAGATGTTACATGTGTGGACACACTGCCACCTATTGTCACTATCTACAAACACATTAGCACCAGTCTACATCCATTACATCAGGCAGACGCAATGGCTTTCAGCTCTCTCTGATCAAATAACAAAATGGTAACTTCAGCCTCAGTGGATTCAGTAGAAAAGGATTTGACTTTTTTTTAAGAAAGTGATTTTCTTGCAACTTGGCTCCTTCAATACTTTTCAGGGGCAATGAACATGACAAAGGAGTCATGTTTCATTATTTAATGTTCACGATCCAAAGAAAGAAAATGAAAATAATAGACATGCATAAAAGAAAGAACCCCCCCCCCCACCACCACAAGAGATAAAATCAGGGGGTTCACTGCTTTTCCAAACATAAAGTAACTTTTTATCTCCATACATTTGCTGCAAGTCACAAAGGCTAAATGGGGCTGAATTTTAAAATGGGTGGGATCGGAAGCAGACGATTTCCAGTCACCAGCCAGTGTGCCGGTTTGCCAGCATGGTCCCAGCTCAGGACCATTTTTGAATCGCCTGTTTGGAGAGGCCGATGTGAGAGAGAGATTTGACATCCTTACAAAGGGGCCATGCATAAGGCCTATTAAACTATATAACAATGCCCCATCCCCCACCCCGGAAAACCACAAGCAGCCCGCATAGATTTGCTGGTCATGCTCCCCATGTGGCCACAGGCACACCTGCCGCTGGATTAACCCCTGGATTGGCGGTGGGGGGGGGGGGGGCAGGTGTACTACCCACAGGCCTTCCCGCCAAGACTTAATCGGGGTGGAGGTGGGAAGGTGGCGGGTTCCCCACATGTACATGTACACCCTCAAGCAGATAGCCTGTAGATTATTATTATCCTTCCAATATCTCCCATGGCTGGATAAACTGCCAAATTGCTATCATCTTCCCGTCCTCCTTGGGCACAAAGGTGGTGCCAGAGGACCAGAGAATTGCAAGTGTTACACTTGTGTTCAAGAATGGGTATAAGGATAAGCCCAGCAGCTAGAGGCCAATCAGTATAACCCCAGTGGTGGGAAAGCTCTTAGGAATGATAATCTGGAGCAAATTTACAGTCACTTGGACAAGTGTGGATTAATTAAGGAAAGCCACATGAATTTGTTGAAGGAAAGTCATTTTTAACTAGCTTGATTGATGAGGTAACAGAGGGTTGATGAGGGTAATGAAGTTGATGTGGTGCACATGGACTTCCAAAAGGTGTTTGCTAAAGTGCTACATAACAAGCTTGTCAGCAAAGTTAAAGCTGACGCAATAAAAGGGACAGTGGCGGCATGGATATGAAGTTGGCTGAGTGACAGCAACCAGACATCCTGTGGGCAAGGGTCATTACATTGTGGAAGCTTTTTATGGATAGAGGGAAAAGCTAGGCTTATAATTACTATTTAACAATATTTATAAGGCTAACATAGGCTAACTTCTACAAGTGAGTTAACAGAGAATCTTTATGCTGTGTTCATGGTTTTGTGCGAATATTAGAAAGGTGGCTTGCTAAAGGCCAGGCAACAATTGTTTTATCCCCAGATTGAGACCTTTTTGAATGCAAATATTGTGTAAAGTTGTTTGCTTAAAGTTCAAAGTAAGGTCAAAAAGGTAGTGTCTTAATGTAATGCAACTGATGATGGCTGTTTGTTTAGAATATCATTGCTAAGTAGAAATTCAGCAGTTTGTAATCACCTTTACGCTTTACAGTAGTTGCTTGGTGGAACTGGGGACAGATGGGGGAGGTGCTGAAGCAAGCAGATCCAGGAGGAGATTGGCCAACTTTGCTGTCAGGACCTTCCTGCTCAAGGGAGGGTTGCCCGGAGTGAAAATGAATCAATCACGGACTGTCAATATCAGAGGAAGTAGCCAACCATGGACTATTGCTATCAGAAAGGAGCCAATCAAAGTGCGTACATGAAAAGGCAGGGAGCAGAGACCTATTTAAGCACGGTGTTCGTTAAGCTCGAGGCCATCACTGCAGCTGGACAAGGCAGAGGGAAAGCCTGGTCAGTTATCTGAACAGAGAACGGACAAGGACGAATCAACCCCCCATCCTGCCTGTTTCTTGGGGAAACCAAGTAAAGCACGGGGTGAGAAGTCACTGATATAAGTATTATTGAACTGTCTGTAACAATAATCAAATAATAAAGTGCAGCTGTTTTGGGCAGTCTTGAGTTTTGGGTCATTGATGTCCAGAGTAGACCAGGTGGTAGGAATAGCCTACAATCTACATTGCTTGACCTATAATAGTGACCTGGACTTGGCTGTGCAGGGCACAATTTCAAAATTTGCAGGTGACACAAAACTTGGGAATATTGTGAACTGTGAGGAGAATAGTGATAGACTTCAAGAGGGCATAGACAGATTGGTGGAATGGGTGAAATTTCATGCAGAGAAGTGCTACATTTTAGTAGGAAGAACTAGAATATAAGATAAAGGTGTAATTCTAATGGGGGTGCAGGAACAAAAAGACCTGGTGGTATATGTGCACAAATCACTGAAGGTGGCACAGCAGGTTGAAAAGCAGTTAGTAAGGCATACGGATCCTGGGCTTTATAAAGAGGTACATAGGTCACAAAAACAAGGAAGTGATGTGATCCTTTATAAAGGACTATTGTGTCCAATTCTAAGCATCATGCTTTAGGAAGGATGTGAATGTATTAGAGTGTGCGCACAAAAGATTTACAAGAAGGGTTCCAGGGATGGGGGATTTCAGTTAAATGGATAGACTAGAGAAGCTGGGCTTGTTCTCCTTAGAGAAGAGAAAAAAGATTTGATAGAGGTGTTCAAAAACATGCAAGGCCTGGACAGAGGAGATAGGGAGAAACCACTGGCAAAAAGGTCAAGAGCCAGAGGACTCTGATTTGAGGGGAAAGCAAAAGAACCAAATATGGCATGAGGAAAACATTTTTTAAAAATACAGTTTATAGTTAGGATCTGGAATGCACTGGCTGAGAGTGTGGCAGAAGCTGATTCAATCATGGCTTTCAAAAGGCAACTGCATCATTACCTGAAGAGAAAAATTATTACAATGCCATAAGGAAAGGGCAGTGGGACTAGCTCTCTTGCAGAGAGCTGGCAAGGAACTAAGAGGCCACATGGTTCTTTCTATGCTGCATCCATTTCGAGATGCTATGGTTCTAAGTTGCAGGCAACACAAATAAAACCAGTGTGGGGTTGGCAGGAGGCAGGCCCTGACCTGTCAGCCTGGAAATATCACTGCAGCTGCTGCTTTCACTTTCAATGCCAGATCCTAACTATAAACTGTATTTTGTTTTAAATGTTTTCCTCATGTCACCTTTGGTTCTTTTTCAAATCAGTATCCTCTGGCTCTTGACCCTATTGCCAATGGGGTCAGTTTCTCCCTATCTCCTCCGTCCAGACCTCTCATGTTTTTGAACACTTCTATGAAATCTCTTCTCAACCTTTTCTTTTTGTGATCTATCTACCTATTTGCCTCCACTATGAACAGCCGGGGTTAGGGCAGGGTGGGTGAAGAGTGATGAAAGGGGGTTGTGTAAATGCTTCTATCTTTCAGAAACTCATAGAATGCAGGGAAAGTACATTGAGGCATTTAATGCTGACTGAATAATCAGAATGCTGCTCAGTGTTCTGGTGCAGTTGTTGGTGAACTGATTTGCAAGATGTCCTTCATATTTACACAGATTAAATTCCACCTAAACATGGATCTATCTCAATGCTCAGTGATGTAAATTAATTACATTACCTTAATGTGGCATTGGCTTGCTGGTTGACCTGCGTGGCACTGTTTGACCTTTGTAAATTGTTAATAGCATGAGAACCACTGCCACTGATATTTCCAAGCCCAGCATCAACCTGCAGAGAGACAGAAAACTTTGACATAACTTTTACATGCGAAACTTCTCATTCTGTTTCTCTCACATGCATGCATTTACACACGGCCAACAGCTTTTCCCTGCACTTCTGAAGAACTATAACACACTTGTGACTTTACAAGTTCTGCACTTTCCTAATTTGAGTTGTACTGCTGATTTTCAGTAGGAGGAGAGGAAGAGCACCCCCAGTATTGACAAGCACACAATCAGACAAACTGCACCCAAACCTTCCTTGTCAAATGGTTCAATGAGCATATCAGACATTAGTAAGATTCAGCTTAATGAATAGCCAAGATAATAAACTGAGGCACCAATTATATGCACCAGTAAACAATAGGTATCCCCAAGGATCGGCTGGTAAGTGTACCGCCTAGAATACTAAGGTCAAAAGACCGAAAAATGTCCCAGGATCAATCCCTAGTGTTGCTTATTAGCTAATCACAGTCTTGGTCAAAGTTGGGGAACTGAGGGAGGAGCTGGTAAAACAAAATCTAAAATTAGTCTTAGTGTCCGTTGAATGAGGAAAAGAGTGGAGTGGTGGGGAAAGAAAATCATCCAAGATTTATGCTTCTAATTGTTATCCAATACTTCTCTGGAAAGCAAAGCTTAAGTTGTCGAGCAAATCACTGCTAAGTCCCCCATTACTCTCACCTGAACGTCAGAAATGTACTTTGCAGAGAGGAATTGGATAGCAATTAGAAGCATAAATCTTGGAAGCTTAAATTGTCCACAAAACGATAACTTGGGTCTCATACCAGAAGGCTGTCAGCACAAGATCTGTGTGCCTCACCATGATCACCACATTCATGGCAGGAAGGGGAAGTTTTTTTTTTAAACTTGGCCAGTTCTGAAAAGTTCCATTTAAGTTATACCCAGGTTCCGTCTGCATTATTTACCAAAGTGTTCCTTTTGGCCTTGTTCTCGGAGATGACAGAGGTGGAGCGTGCTAGCTGTTTGGCTGGTGAAGCACTGCTGGGGCGTTTAGATATGGATAACTGAGAGCCAGTCAAGCTAAGATCAAATCCATCACCAAGGAACGAAGAACTGCTTCGTGAAGTATTCATCGTGAATGCACAATAAAAAGCAACCTGGAATGAAATTAGAAAACTACATGTAAATATTTGGCTTTTGAATCCAGTAGTTTAATACTTTAAAATAGTGAAATTCTTTTGCGGCTTGCAAAGTGAGCATATGCACTATCAAGCCCTTTCCTAGCTTTTACACAGTGAAATTAATATTTTATTCTTTGAAATGGTCAATGCATTTGCTAATGTCCTGAGAGAGGATTTTGCTTTGGCTTGTGCTAAAAACATATCAGTGTGCAACAGAGCTAACAAACAGGTGAATACCACCAGCTGAAATCAGTGAACAACAAGGACTAAGAACTGTGTCCAGGACTTCCATAGTCTAAACATATCAGCTTGGCTCATGTGGTCATTCCCTCTCAAACCCTTCTGTCTGTCTCACCTCCTCCTCCACATCTCTCTCTCCCTCCCTCCCTCTTCCCTTAAGGCTCATATTGTAACCCTCCCCTTTGACCACACTTTTGGCTGCCCATCCTAACACGGGCCGTGCCGCTTTATTTCAGTGTCCATTTGTGTCTGATCATGTCACTATGAAGCACCTTTAGATTAAAGCACAATGTACATATGAGCCTCTGAGTTAGAAGTTTGTGGGTGGAAAGCCTATTCTAAGAATTGCCCCTTTAATCCAGACTGGCATTCTAGTGTAGTGCTGAAGAAGTGCTATCCTTCAGATCAGATATCAAACAAAAGCATTATCAGCCTGTTCCAATGGACATTACAGATCCCATATCAATATTCAGAGAGAAGTAGAGTTCACCTGGCGTGCTGGGCAATATTCCACCCTAAATTGACAGCATGGTCACTCATTTCATTGGTGTTTGTGGGATCTTGTTGCACACAAAAAGGTGCCACATTTTTTAGATTACAACCACTGGATTTAAAAATAACTTTAATTTATTCCACCTGAGGAGATATGATAAAGCACCATAAACATAGAAGACTTTACATTTAATAATGCATCCAATTCCATTTGCCTAGCTCTGCTCCTGCTATACTCCATCTGCTGCTGAAATGCTTAACCACACCTTTGTCACCTCCAGGCTTGGTCAGTCCACTCCTCTCCAGGTCAGCTTTCCAAACTCCACCATTCATAAACTCCAGCTTATCCGAACTCATCCACTCCCCCTCACTCATCAACCATGCCCTTGCTGACCTATATTGCCTCCCAGTTGTGAATGGCTCAATGTTAAAATCCTCATCCTTGTGTTTAAATCTCTTCATAGGGTTATCCCTCCTTTTCTCTAACCTCCTCAAGACCTACACCCCAGCCCCACCTCTCCCCCAGGAACACTCTGTTCCTCTAACTCTGGCCTTTTTGTACATGCCTTTACCCCACCATTAAGAGCCATGTCTGCAGTTGCTTAGGCCCCGTGCTCTAGAATTCCCTCTCAAACCCTTCTGTCTGTCTCACCTCCTCCTCCGCATCTCTCTCTCCCTCCCTCCCTCCCTCTTCCCTTAAGGCTCATATTGTAACCCTCCCCTTTGACCACACTTTTGGCTGCCCATCCTAACACGGGCCGTGCCGCTTTATTTCAGTGTCCAATTGTGTCTGATCATGTCACTATGAAGCACCTTTAGATTAAAGCACAATGTACATATGACAGTGGTTGTTATTGTTGGCTCACTCCACCAAGGAAGCCCTCTTCATGGGTTTCTCTGACAAGTACATACAGATAAATGACACTGGCATACCTAAACAAAAGGTTTTAAAAAATACTCAAGATGACCAGAATAAATACACGTTTATAACTTTAGAAATTCAAAGGGTAAATCAAACCTAAATGACAATGAAAATACAAAGTCATCAATCTTTCAAAAGCATCAGGTTTCTGATAACAGCTGAGGATCTGCCAAGTTCAAGACGACATTAATCGTTATTCACAACCTAAAGGGTCACTGAATCTGATGGTCAAAATTAATTTGCGGGCTTTAAGCTGTCATTACCCAAAACAAATCTCGCTAAAGCTTTGTTTGAAAGTGCCAACTCTGAGTAAAAGTCAAAGCAAATGTGTTTGTGTTATCTACCCCCAAAAATAGCTTTGGTAAATCTCTTCAAAGTAAAACAGCCAAAACAAAGATTCTTGGCACAGCACGGAGGATTTTGATGGTCACAGGTTAGTACTGTTTGAAAACCTACAAGGTTTAGAGGTTACTTTGAAGTTCTTGTATCTTTTAAAACTGAAAACTTTCCACAAGGAACCAAACGTTGCACAGTAAAGGTTACATTTTCAGCTCTTCATTGTCTGAACTACTTTGATTCTATTTCTGGGAGTGCTGAAGATCCAGCAAATGAAAAGGCCTCTTCACCATCACTCTTTGGTGCATTAGCACTTCAGCCTGACCCACTGAACACTGCCAGTCTCAAGCTGGTCAGCTTGCTCCAAACAGACAAAGGACAGGAAGTTTAATATCAGACAATGACTGAGCACCTCCATCTGGTGATCAGAGTGAAAATAAAAATGATTTCATCCAAGAAATAGGAATGTCACATGAAGAACTGTGGAGAAAGAGCCCTGTATAACTGAAACAATGCTGACATTCTGCTGAAAAACCATCACTTTGTAAATTAACAATCTTCAGTCATCACTCAAGTTTTCCTAGCCACTTTATCTGACCCAATTAATAAAATTAATTTGTTGCCTGTACTGTTCATTTGGAGTCAATGGTCAATCTCTGGAGCTTAGCATAATGTCATTTCTGACATAGCACTGTGTGAAGAAAGGCACAAAAATAGACAATTATGTCAAATCCAATTTAATAAACATTCTGTTTTCAGTTTACCAATACAAATGGGTTTTAACTTGCTTTGCTCCAGAAGGACTAACTGGGAAATTGGAACTTCAATTTCAACAATATTAACTGGAGAAATGCAGTTTTAATTTAGCAATCACAATAACCTATATTAAAAATTCACTCTAAATTCATGTTCTGATTCACGGGACATCAAACACTGAGATGACAGAATTCTTTCTTAAAACCAATTACTTTTAATCCACCTTCTGTAATTGGTATTTTGCTTTTCTTGTAAGTTGAGCCTTTGGACCCAGACCTTTTCACATATAAAAATATTGCTGCAGAATTCTCTCATATAACTTCTTACTTTTTCCTTTTGAATGCTCACTCTTTTTCTGGGTAAAATCAGTTGGCATTACCCATTTTCTCAAAATGTAACAAACATTTACTTACCAAATGCTCTGAGTTGAGGACTTAATTATTTTCTAATGCGTTTGGATTGTGCATTTATTACTCCAGATATATTTGAGGAATTGCACGTACTGAATATCATGAGGACGATTCAGCACAGACTAAGGCCATTTGTCCCATCATGGCTGGGCTGGCTCTTTAGTGGAGCTATCCAATTAGTCCCACTCCCCTGCTCTTTCCCCATAGTCCTGTACATATTTTCCTCTGAGTATTTATTCAGTTCTCCTTTGTATGTTTTGGATCTGTTCCAAATGCCCTTTCAGGCAGTGCATTCCAGGTCACAGCAACTTGAGGCATAAAAAAAAAGTTGCTTCATGTCGCCCTTTTTGTCAATCACCTTAAATCTGTGTCCTCTGATTAATGGTCCTCCTGCCACTGGAAGCAGTTTCTCTTTATCTACCCTATCAAAACCATTCTTGACCTTGAACATCTCTATCAAATCTTCTCTTTAACCTTCTCCCCTCCAAGGAGAACAACTCCAGCTTCTCCAGTCCCTCACATCACCAGTACCATTCTGGTAAATCTCTCCTGCAACCTCCCTCAGGTCTTGACACCTTCCTGAAGTGTCATGTCCAGAATTGATTGTAACATTTCAGCTGAGGCCTGACTAGTGTTTTATAAAAGGTATAGCATGAGTTCTTTCCTTCTGTACTTGTCTATTAATAAAGCCAAGCAGCTCAAATGCTTTTTTAAAAAAAGCCCTTCTCAACTTGTCCAGCTACCTTCAAGGATTTGTGTACATAACCACTGTGCACCACCCCACCCCCCCCCCCCCCCCAACCCCCCCTCACCCCAACCCCGCCACAAACTCCCACCCTCCCACTCCCCCAGCCAGGTCTCTCTATGTGGTGTGACCCAAGGTACAGGACACACACACCACCTTCTTCCCCACCAAGCTGTTAATGAGACACAACTTACCCACACTGGGAAAGCCCACATATTGCATCCCTCAATCTACCTATTGAAATGTATCGTTTCACACTTCTCCATGTTAAATTTGATCCACTATGCACACGGGCATACGAATTAGGAGCAGGAGAAAGCCATTCAACCCCAAGCCTCTTCTGCCATTTGATAAGATCATGGCTAATCTGATTGTGGCTTCAGCTCTACCTTCTTGTCTACCCCTATACCCTTTGAATCCTTTGTCAATCAAGAACCTATCTAACTCTGCCTTAAAAACATTCAATGAGCCAGCCTCCACTGCTCTCTGGGAAGAGAATTCTACAGACTAACAACCCTCTGAGAGAAAAATGTTCTCCTCACCTCCATCTTAAATGGGAGGCCTCTTATATTTAAACTGTCTGCCCTAGTTCTAGTCTCTTCCGCAAGGGAAACATCCTCTCAGCATTCACATTGTCAAATCACCTCAGGATCTTGTATGTTTCAGTAGGACATAATGTTGGAATTGAATAAAACTCTGGTGAGGCCACAACTGGAGTATTGTGTGCAGTTCTGGTCACCACATTACAGGAAGGACGTAATAGCTCTGGAGAGAGTGCAGAGGAGGTTTACAAGAATGTTGCCAAGGTTAGAAAAGCGTAGCTACGAGGAGAGATTGGATAGGTTGGGGTTATTTTCCTTAGAACAAAGAAGGCTGAGAGGTGGCTTGATTGAGGTGTACAAAATTATGAGGGGAATAGATAGAGTGAACAGGATAAAATTGTTTCCCTTGGTGGAGAATTTTAGGGGACATAGATTCAGGATAAGTGGCAGAAGGTGTAGGGGGGACATGAGGAAGAACTTTTTTATGCAGAGGGTAGTGGGTGCCTGGAATTCACTGCCCAAGTTGGTGGTAGAGGCAGAAACTCTAAACTCTTTTAAAAAGTACCTAGATCTGCACCTTAAGTGCTGTAAGCTGCAGGGCTATGGGCCGGGTGCAGGAAGGTGGGTTTAGAAAGGGCACCTGGGTGTCTTTGGGCTGGCATGGACAAGATGGGCTGAATGGCCTCCTTCTGTGCTGTAAGTTTTCTATGGTTCTAAGATCACCTTTTATTCTTCTAAGCTCCAATGGATATAGGCCCAATCTGTCCAACCTTTCCTCATAAAATAACTCCCCTCATCCCAGGCATTAGTTGAGTGAACCTTCTCTGAACTGCTTCTGATGCAATTATATCCTTTCTTAAGTAAGGAGACTAAAACTGTACACAGTACTCAAGATGTGGTCTCACCAAGACCACCACCCTGTACAACTGTAGCAAAACTTCCTTCATTTTATATTCCATTCTCCTTGAAATACACAACAACATTCCATTTGCCTTCATAATCACTTGCAGTACCTGCATACCTAACTTTTTATGAGTCAGGTACTAGGACACCCAGATCCCTCTGTAGTGCAGAGTTCTGCAACCTCTCTCCATTAAAATAACGCACTGCTTTTCTATTCTTCCTGCCAAAGTTGACACACTTTCCTTGTAGACTCCTTATGTGCTCTTCACAACTTACTCTCCAACCTATCTTTATGTCATCAACAAACTTAGCAGCCATACATTCTGTCCATTCGTCCAAGTCATTGATATAGATTGTAAATAGTTGAGGCCCCAGCACTGATCCCTGTAGCATTTCACTAGTTACAGCTTGCCAACCTGAAAAAGACCCACTATCCCGACTCCCTGCTTTCTGTTAGCTAATCAATACTCTATCCATGCTAATATGTTACCCGCCATTCCAGGATTTAAGCACATAATGTAAATGTAGGTTGACACTCCCAGTGCAATGCTGAGCAAATGCAAGAGGTACTGTCCTTTGGATGAGGCATTAAACTGAGATCCTCTCTGATCTTTCAGTGACACTATTCAAAGAGGAGCAGGGGAGTTCTCCAGTTATCTTGGCCAAAATTTATCCCTCAACACCACTGAAACAGATTATCTGGTCCTTTATTTCATTGCTGTTTCTATGCACTGCAATGTGAAATTTGGCTGCCATGATTCCCTTGTAAGGGCACTTTTAATGCCAGGGCATCAAACAAAACTTGACTGCACTTTAAAAGTATTTCATTATCGTGAAGTGCTTTGGACCATCCTGATATCGGGAAAGGCAATATCTAAATGCACATCCTTTATTAGGCCCTTTAAGTCAGAAGTACCCAAAATTTAGAAATTGATCTTGTTGTAACAAGCAAACAATTTTCACTGAGAGAAGCACATGTTCTGAAAAAATGCTAACTCCTGAAGTATTTTTGCTTGAACTCCTAAAATGATGCCGTGCCTTGGTACCTTTGCTTTAAGTTACAGTTCTCTTTGTGCTATTTCTTCTCCCCCAACACAATGTCATTAGAAAGCTGCTGGATCACCAGCTCATTCCTTTGCCGAGGTCACCCAGCTATGACGGATTTATGTGCAAGTTGCTTGGGCTGATTCAATTAAAGAACATCCTTTTGCTTTGAGGGGAAGTGCCTCGTCCAACACTGGATATTTTACAAACAGCCCACAAATGGCAATGTATTAGTACCCTCTCCAGACTCTCTACAGATCTACAGACTCTTGGAAGTGCACCCTTACAAAATGATTAAGTTAAACGCCTGATGATATGTAACCTTTTACGTTACTACAGCTGGTAAGCGATTGTCTACCAGAAATATTTTTAGTCCCATTCACAGGGATGTTAAACAGAAGGTTGGTCAAACACAAAAAAAATTAAAAGTTTTAAATAATGGAAGAACTAGCATTTATGAAGTGCCTTTTCCACACCAAGATGTCCCAAAGTTCTGCACAGCAAGTGAAGTAATTAATGAAGTGCAGCCAACGTTGCAATGCATGCCAATTTGCAGCCGGTTTAATGACCCAATATGAACTCCCTCAATTAATATATTCCCTTCTAACTGAATTTCAGTTGGCCATTGTCCTCCACGTTGCTCTATCATTCAGGGTTTTTTTTAAGCAGTTGGAAATAAATCATTTTACAAGTTGGTTGGCAGAATTAAGTCCTTGCCGACACCTGCAAGAAAACTGTATGCAAGTCACAGCAACATCCTTTGGAGACACCAAGGATATTCAAGAATGTCCTCGAACGAGTAAAGTTCACTGTAATCGTGCATGTGTGAATGGCAGCCACTGCAGCAAGCATCAATGTTATTTCACCTGCATCAGACCCGACTCATTTCCAAGCGCAAGTCTGACCAAGGGCAAACAATACTGACTTTCACCCATAAACTGGTGATTTCAAACCAGGATTTGTTGAGCACCCTGGATCCCATCACTTTTTTAGTAATTGCAGGGAGGCAATTAAAAGTTTGCTGTAATAAATCTACGGGGTTAGGCTCACTGATCTGAAATGGGAAGTACTGTTTTAAATAAGATGCAAAGTGCCAGAGAGTGAATGGGGCATCAGAAAACTAGCTGTCAGTTTTAGTTACCAATAGGGGAAAAGGGTCTCTCACAAGTACACCAACATCCAAACGTTGACTGTAGATCCTCCACAACAATCCCCATTCAGCTTAAACATCCCTAACTACATTTTTTTTTTAAAATAACCAATCTAGACAGTAACAAGCATTGGTCCAGGTTTTACTTGGCCGCATCTGAACCATTTCCTTCTCGACTGAGTCAAACGTTACCATAGGCAACGCTGGTAACAGTCACAAGCATGCACTACTATTTAATCCCTCGACACGCAAACCCTTCTCCCTTGTGCACTGCTTCGAGTAGCTGGGATTCAAGAGCATGAGAGAGAGACAGAGAGAGAGAGAGAGAGAGGGATCCCACCTGAGTCGCAGGATGGCAGAAAATGCACTCAAATTAATCGCCCCGTCACTGATTAAAAAGCGGTGGGTTTTGGCCAGCTTTACCGGGTCTTGTCCCAACACGATCGCAGATGCCAAATTGCGATGTTCTCGGGCAGTGACGAGAAGCTCAAAGTAACCAGTCTGGGCCTGTGGATGATAACTTGTATCAAAGAGGGTCGCTCACAAAGCCTTGGCCTAAGGTTACATTGTAACTGTTTACATCAGAAGTGATACATTGCAACAAAACAAAGAACAGAGAAACCCTCTCCTGCCGCCGCCGCCTTACAATCAATGCTCATCCTTCGCTCCCCCCTTCACACAAAGTGCATGTTAAATCGTTTCTGGCTGCGGGGGGGAAACCTCCTCCTGAGTCATCTCAGGGCAGAGAGGGGGAAAAAAAAAGCAACTTAGCAACCGGGTCCGCCTGCAACCAAACTTCATCTCAACGGAGGTCCCGCCCCCTCCTCTGCCTCCGATTGGTCCTCGGCGAGGGGCGGTGCCTCGCACCGGGCCGCTGATTGGTTGGTGTTTGGTCAATCAGCAAAACCCGCCCCCCCAGGTTCCGCTATCAAATTAGATTGACCGGGCACTCAGATTCTGAGAGGTTGCACTTAGCCGCCTGATAACATTACATGGGTCAAAGATGCTACAACCCCAATACTTAGGAAAGCAGGATTTTAACTAAAAGTGCCTCATTTTCATTAGTCATAAATTAATTTACCATGCTGTGTAACGTGGAGCAATAATCCATTTTATGGACCATTAAGTGTTTTAGCAAAGCCAGCTTCTTACAGTGCACCACTGGTTCCAGGGGGGAATTTATCTGCTTTTATCTGGTTCGTGTCCTTCTGATGATCTGTCCCTTACATAGAATCTGTAATTCCAACCCCACCATTCCATAAATCAGGATACAAGCACTTTAAAAAGATCGAGCGATTTGGTGTAAAAATCACGTGTTGTTAATTTTATTCGAACACAAACCAATATGGGTAGAAAGTTGGTTTATAAAGGCACAAAAGTGGTCGATTTAAACTCTAAAGTGCCAGAACAAAAACAGAATTACCTGGGAAAACTCAGCAGGTCTGGCAGCATCGGCGGAGAAGAAAAGAGTTGACGTTTCGAGTCCTCATGACCCTTCAACAGCACTGAAGCACCTTTACGAAAGCTACATTAATGCATTGAAACGCTTTACAATTTTTCTGAAGTATTCTAATTGTTTTCCGAGTGTTATCATGGCCCCGCCGGCGGCAGGGTGGTCCAATTGTGGAGGTGTCCCAGGGCCAGCACCGATACAGACAATTCCCCCCACCCAAGGAGTCAGTGTGGAAGGGGATTGGGTTTCATGCAAAGCTGGGGTCTGGTACCCAGGCAGCTCCAGGGTCCAAGCATGTCAATCAAAGGTCCTGAGATTGCAAAACAAAAACAGAAATACCTGGAAAAACTCAGCAGGTCTGCTGAGTTTTTCCAGGTAATTCTGTTTTTGTTTTGGATTCCCAGCATCCGCAGTTTTTTTGTTTTTAGTCCTGAGATTGCAGGTCCTCCCGCAAGATAACAACTGAGGCTCAATTTTTCGCATCGAGAAATTCGCAAGACATGTCTGCAGAATGTACGGCACAGAAACAGGCCACTTGGCCAAACTGCTCTATTCTCCGCACACCGCACTTCATCTCACTCTATCAGCATGCACCTTTCTATTTCTTTATGCCTTGTGTTTAGCTATCTCCCCTAAATGCTCCTATGCTGCTCACCTCAAATATTCCCCATGGGAGTGAATTCTACATTCTAGTCACTCTGGAAAAATATTTTTTTTTCTTAATTTTGTAATGGATTTATTGCTATCTTAGATCAATGGACTCAGGGTTTGCACTAAGCATACCAGAACCTCCTGATACCAAAACTGACAGCTGATATGTATCAGGTAAGATTGAACTGGCTGGAGCTCATTTCTCCAGGAAAGAGAAGCCTAATAGAGGTCTTTGTAAAAAAAATTAAGGGAATTGATAAAGTAGATATAGAGAAGATATTTCCACTTGTGAAGAATACAAAACTAGGAGACGTGAATATAAGTGATGGTGGCTGAGGGGTTGGCCACCAGGCAAACCTCCTCTCAGCTTATTCAAATAGTGCCATTTACATCTAACAGAGAGGGCAAATAGAGCCCTGAATTGAACTCTGAAGAAGAGTCATACGGACTCGAAACGTTAACTCTGTTTTTCTTTTCACAGATGCTGTTAGACCTGCTGAGTTTTTCTGGCATTTTCTGTTTTTGTTGGGTAAATAGGGCCCTGGTTTAACACCTCATTCAAAAGACGGTGCATCCAGCTGTGCAGTTCTCCTTCAGTACTGCACTGAAGTCTCAGCTAGATTATGCGCTCAGGTCACTGGAGTGAATATTGAACCCATTACCTTCTGACTCAAATAAGAATGTTACCACAGAATCAAGGCTTCACCTTAATAACGTGGATTTTGCAAAGAAACAGTATTTTCTAGCTGCCCTGGATTACGTACGAGCATACAAAATAGGAGCAGAAGTAGGCTTGATGGCCCCTTGAGCCTGCTCACCATTCAATAAGATCATGGCTGATCTGTTTGTGTTTGGAGTTCCACATTCTCATCCACCCCCAATAACCTTTGATTCCCTTGCCTATCAAGAATGTATCTACATCTGCCTTAAAAATATTCAATGACCCCGCCTCCACCACCTTCTGAGGCAGAGAATTCCAAAGTCACACAACCCTCTGAGAGAAAAATTCTCCTCATCTCTGACCTACATGGGCGACCCTTAATTTTAAACCAATTGCAGATGTTGGTATCCACATTCATACACCCAATGATCGAGAAATCTCAACACTCTTCTGCATGGGCTCAATGCATGAATCATCGAATCATAGAACGGTTACGGCACAGAAGAAGGTCATTTGGCCCATCAAGCCTGAGTCGGAATGATATTACTGAAGTGATTGTAATTCAACGATTTTGGAGGTAGCTTATTCCTACACGGGATCAAAAGGCAGAGTCATAGGATGTTTGCTAACACTCAACAGGGTCAAATTTAAAAATACATAGCAGCAGTCACAGCAGCAAGTGGAATGTGCAGTCAGTTAGGGAAGTTCTCTTTGGGATGGGTCACAAGCCAACGCCCATTGTGGAAGACAAAGGCACTCAGAAAAGTTTCACTTGGATCAGCTGTATTGCCAGCTCCTACAATTACAATAATTTACATACAAAATGTTACCTCATGATCTTAGACCTGAAAGCAATTTCTGCTGATGTCAATGCAATGGGATATAATTGCTACAAATATGCAATGGCAATCATTATTTCAGCTCGTTCAACATGCAACAGCAGTGACATGTAGACCAAATACCAGGATTCGGAAACAAGGCATTAAGAATATGACCTGGGTACATTATGCAAACAACTGGAATATTGTCTAGAAAATGTTAACCCTTTCACCTAATCATGTAAGTGCTCTTAGACTAGCACTCAGCTTCTGGTGCAAATGATTTTTTTTAAAAAAAACTGGCACATTGTGGCTGTTGATCACACTGAATCATCTTTTCACTTTGATCGAAGTTCACATGGTTGGAAGTTGAAGTGCATGTCACAAGATTTGTTCTGAACTTGGAGCACTGCCAATAGGAGCCGATTATCCCAACTATTTCGACGTTTAAAAACTGACTTCATGCTCTTCTTTGCACTCTGCAGGTGAAAAAAAATCAATCCGACTTGTGAATTCTGATGAAAAATTATCTCACCGGCTCTTTCTACATGAGCTATCTAACCCAGTAAGTGTTTATTCCATTTTGTGCTGCTGTTTCAGATTTTCTCATCTGCAGTTTTTTATTTCATTCTTCAAATAAATTAGCATTTACACAAACATACTGATTGGGAAGTGTTTAATATAGCAAGGCATTTGATCTGAAGATTGACTGAGGTGACACCTTTATAGCTAAAGCCTGGCTTTTGGTGATGCTAGCCAAAGGAGGAAGCAAAAATCTGGGCCAAGGTTTACAGCTCGGCATGCGGGCTCATGCCTGACACATGAGCATGAAATAGCGTGCGATGACATTGGGCGAGCGTCCTGATGTCATTAAACACTCGCCCGATATTTTGGTTGGTGGGCATGTGCGAGAGTTGGCAGCGTGCCCGCTGACAATTAAGAGGGCTGTTAAGCCCATTAATTAATTAATGTAATCTTTCCCTGCCCGTCCAACCTAACGGTTGGCAGGTGGGCAAATAGGCCAAGCGGCCTTTGCATTCTTTGTCAAACCTCATCCATGGGCGGGTTGAGGTTTCAGCCAGTGATTCTAAAAAAATAAAAACTTTTAAAACTCATTTTTAACATGTCCCATGACAGAGTCACATGAGCGGGGGGGGGGGGGGGGGGGGGGGGACATGCTTTCTTTATTTCTCAATTCTTTATTTGTAATGTCGAAAATCTTCAGCTCCCTGAGGCAGCTCTGTGCCTTCAGGGAGCTTTCACTGAGCGCACACACATGCACGTGCACACTTCAGCACCTCAGGGGGCAGAAGAAACACCCAGGCAAAGTTAACACTTTAGAAAAACAGATTTATATATTCCTGCCTTATATTGTATACATGCTGTCTTCCTTCAATTCAAAATGGATAGCACATAAATAAAACATTGATGTATTAACCATCAGGAAGCTTAAACGTTTTAAGTTGCAGAAACTATATAAAAGTATGCAAGTGTTTGTGAGGAGATAAACCAATGTAAATCATAAGTATAAACAATACTCAGCAGGTCAGGCAGATCTGTGGAGAGAGAAACAGTTGTTTCTGGTCGGTAAGCTTTTGTTTGAACCAGTAATGTATACTGTAGGTATCAAAAATAATTAGGTAGAATCTATGAGAGCTTAACTTATCAGGCTGGATTTGTGCACTATGTACTTAGCACTGAAGTTTTGGAGACAACTGAAGGGTCAGGAACAAAGCCGAAGGAGGAAGGGAAAGCAGTTGGACCAGTTACTCAAAACACTTTAAAAAAAAAGATAAAGTTGATATCCAATTCTGCTCTCTTGTGCATTCCTTTTCATCGTATTTTCAAAGCTCCATCATTGGCAATCACGCCTTCAGCTGCCTATGCCCTAAGCTCTGGTATTCCCTTTGTTACACACCCCCAGGGAAACTGTGAAACAAAATAAACAAATTTACTGAGTGTTCCCCAAATGAAAAAGTTAACAATTAGAATCCACTTTTTACAGACTTTACTTTAACACGAGTCAGAAGCGAAACAAATTACACATTAACTAACAGGCAAATTATACTTCAATATAAAGGTAAACTTAATTTTGAATAGTCAATCCAACAAAGCCTTATGCAACCACGTGCTTTCACATCACTCCCCACACAATGTGGCACTATATATATGGCTGCACAGTTCCATAATATACTGTTCTTTATTCATGAAGGGTTGGTCAGGGGATACCCAACAACAGCTTTCACCTTAGAGTTTCATGGGTATAATTATCGAGGGCAAGGCACACTTCTACAAACCCTCTCTCCCTCGTGTCATGACTGTCCTGATGTGTGGCTTTCCAGATCCTTTTCAACCAACCAACAATAACACCTCAGTTCAGTTTGATCACTTCAGCACAAGCCCCCACTCCGGCCAATTAATATTTATCAGAGCGTCGAATGGCTGTAGGGCTGCTGTGTTCAGGCGAATAGCATGTCCCCTCTTCGGGTGCTGGGGGCAGGAAACCTTGTCATCCAAAAAATCCCTGCCCCTTATGTGGCTCAGTGTCAAATTTTGTTTGATAATGTTTGTGAAATTCATTGGGACATTTTTAGTACATTAAGAAAAATCTATATCAATGCAAGTTGCTTTGGCTATTCTGTTAAAATGAATATTTCCTAGATATGTACTGGTTATTTTTTTAATTGCTCTGATCCAATTGTGTTTTGGTTCCTCATTCTCTTCCCACCCTCTTACTACACACTTTTAAGTTCCATTTTATTTGAAACAACACTGTCAGGCTTGCTGAGTTTTTCCAGGTATTTTTGTATTTGTTTTAGAAGTCTCATCATTCTTCTCAATGAAGTGGTCTTCAGTCCCATTCAATAAAGGCAAGATTATAATTGTGGTCAATCCTTCAATGGCTAAGATCTTTCACACTACACCAGTGAGTCTAAGCACAAGGCATTTTAAAAGGAAAACTTGCATTTCTATAGCACCTTTCATGATGTCAGGATCTCCCAAACCACCTTACACCCTATTTTAAAATAAATTCACTGTTGTAATGTTGGACACGGGCTGCTGATTTGCATACAGCAATATTCCACAAAAAGCAACATAATAATGACCAGATAATGTGTTTTACTGATGTTTCTGGAGGAATAAATATGGACCAGGATGTCAGAGATATCTCCCATGACCCTGTTCAAAATGGTGCCATGTGATCTTTCACACCTGCCTGAGAAAGCAGAGAGGGCCTTGGTTTAACTTTCCATCCAAAAAAAGGGCACCACCAACACAGCAGCACTCACTCCTTCAGTGCTCCACGAGAGTGTCAATCTAGATTTCTGTGCTTAAGTCTCTTAAGTGAGACTAAGTCAGTGCCAGACCCGTCCTCTCACTGCAGTTTGAAACCAGAAGAAAACATCCCTGATATGTACAGTGATGTTCTAGCCTCATTATGGGCTAAATGAGATGCAAAACTCAGCTTTAGTATGTTGTGGCTTGAGTGCTATGCTTTCTTTGTGGAACATATAGATTTTACTTCTGGGTTTTAAAAAGTCTTTTTTTATTACTACTAAAAAATGTTGAATTCACATGAATACAAGTTCCATGACTCAGCTGTACACTACCATCTAAAGTTACAAAGCGCTTTAAGTTCATTGCTTTATATTGACTTTAATAAAAGCATAGTCCTGCTAGTGTGTGTGTGTGTGTGTGTGTGCGCGCGCATGCGTGTGTGTATACCCAAATACATAGCAGTAAGGAAAAATTCACCCCATTCCTCAAATGCACCTGATTAAGGCACTATGGCACTATCCAACACATGGGCTCACTGCTCTTCAGTTTCCCACAAGTCTGAAGCCAAAGATCCAGGTTTAACTGGTCCAATCTCCTCAGCAGATGCAGTTTGCAGCTGTTTTGGAAATTTAAAAGATGTATAAAAGGTGATGAGGATTAAGAAGGAAAGTTTAAGTTAAAAGGTGATTGTCTAGTCATGCATGTCGATAGAAACTTGACCCACAGAATTGCACAAATGCAGATTCCTCTGTGCTATTAAAAATAAGAATATAAGCCCTCCAAAAATATTTTTGCTGCTTGAATTGTAAACTACCTGAAAAAGCACAAGCTCGCACCTTGCCACAGAACTGCCACCAAGGAATGTCAGTCTCTCACAGGATTATTTGTCTTTTTGGGTATATGGGAAACATACTTACTGTGCAAAGTCCAATTTAACAAATGCAGATAATTAGAAAATTAGCCTCAATCAGAAGCAGTTAAATAGAAAGACATAGATTGGCAAACATGAACTCTTTGACATCATGTTAATTGCTGGCACAAACACACCATGATTCAATACTAACATCACAGAGTCCGTCTCTGACAAATTAATCTGCAGCTCTTTCTTTTATCCCTATTCAGCAAATACCTTTAACCATAGTAGGGTAGATGTTGTATGCTGGATAAGCAGTAACATTTTTTTTAAAAAGCAAATAAAGCCATGCTTTTAAGTGGTAATAAACTAGAAGGTACTATCACAACGTCTCTTTCTAAAATTTAGTGAATTTCACCAAGTAACTGTTGATCTGCAAGTCTGTCCTTTACTTAAATAAATCCTCCAGCTTAGAGTGTTAACTCGGAGGATATTTACAGTATTTTGCACTGATCACTAGAACATAAGTGTACAGACCTCATTATTTTAAGTCAACTATTACAAGAACACAAATATGTATCACTCCCAGGAATTCACAGCATTCACCAGACCAAAGTATCTAATTTTCTTTTGCTCTGGGCTGTAAGTTGGGTATGTGGCTCTGCATGTAAAATGTACATATAAATATGCTCACCGCATCACTGATTTTGAGTGTTAATAAAACACTATACATCTGAAATTTATGGGTTACAGCTAAAGTAAGCAGAATATCAGAACAGATAATAGTCCTGCTGCCAGGGATATGCAAGATTATTATTCTATATCAAAAAAAGTTCATATTTCTTATCTCTTATTGAATATGCTCACTCTTTTCTCTGATAAGAAGAAATCAATAGTTTTGTGATTCCTGAAGTTAGTTCAATTTTCTAAAGAGCTCCAGGCTGGACATCTGCTTAAAAGGAGCTGTAATAAAACTTAGCAGAAATTAACTTCCGAAAAGATGTGCTTCATCTTACATGATTAAATGTATGCCTTGATTAATCTTTTTCTCGTTTCTCCAAGGAACCCATTTGTTGAGAATTGAAGGGTAAAGTTCCCTTCCCCCAAAAAACAGGCCCTCCACATCCCTCTTCTCCACCTCCACTTTACTCCTTACTCAAAAAAAAAATCAGGAAGTTATTCCTGTGTCTACTTTGGCTGAGGGAAGGTTTTCCTTATTTTCAATTGGCCACTCAACCTTTCTGTGGCTGAATGCAATCTTTAGGATCCCATTTAGCAACATATCCTGATGAATGGAACTTAACCTAACTCATTGGACCATAAATCCATGGCAAAAGGGGAAGCAGGTTCTTGGGTTCCTGCGCAGAGCAATCACCAAACAATGTGCCAGATTTCCCTTTGAAGCATCTCTTTCTCAAAACCTAACGTTGTTTTGTCTGCCTTAGCAGCCGTATCTCCATTGATAAAATATTTTGAGTTCCGCCTCCCCCCCAATGGGTGTTTTTTTTTACATTGAAGGGCTTTCAGGAGTGAGTTTATGGCAAGAGTATTGAAACCAAAGCATTTTAAGCCCTGAAAATCTGACCAAGGAAGTCCAGGCAATTCATTTTACACTTCTATTAATGAATGTTTTATGTTATATTAACAGCTGGTTGATCCTGTTTAACTTTCTGAGGCTGGATTTTACATGCCCCCAGCAGGTGTGTTTTCGCTGGGGGAGGAATGTAAAACAGGCTGGGTGGTTAGCCCACCAGCTCCCTGCCCACCCCTGACCCAGTCCCCATAATACACCGAAATCAGCAGCCCACCTGCCATATTGAAATGAATAATTAAAAGGTTATTAGGCTTGTTAGCAGGTAGAATAAAAACCTCCACGCACCAATATAAGGTTAAAGCCTATAGGAGAAAAGGCAGGAGGGAAGTTGGTGGTGGTGGTGGTGGTGGTGGGGGGGTCGGGGGGGGGGTCACTCTCACCCCACCTCCATTTCCTTCTAAGCTGCCAGCCCTACAAAACCTGGCCCCCAACCCCGCTCCCTGAGCTCTAGGACCTCTCCCCACCCTAAAACCGCGAGGACCTATCTATCCTGGGTAGCCATGGTCTACCTCATGCTACTTCCAACAAGCCTGGCAGTGCCCACGAACTGAGCTCTGGTGCTGCCTGGACTGATGGAGCTGCCGGCCAATCAGATTGGCTGGCAGCTCCCGAGGGTGGGACTTCCTGCCACTGAGGGGTGGGAGTTCCATTGTTAAACAGTTTAGCCTGGCCACAGTGTGTTATGGCTGTGGGGCAGGCTTCCAGCAGACTTTTCTCCAGAGGGGGCGAACAGCGTGCACCCAGAGCTTAATTGAGATCAATGTAATTAATGGGAACATTAATTCGAACTTCATATGTGGCCCATAAACCTCTACTGCAAATCTCTAACAGGCCTTTGAGGATTAAAGCTTAGGCATTCCCAGCCAATGGTACACAGGAAAGCTATAAAGTCAACCTGAGATCATGTTTCATCTTAAAATAAGTCGAAGTTACATGAAACACTACTGCATCATTACTCATCTACATAAATACCACTGTCATTTTCGGAGAAATTTCCAGTGCAGAGATATTTTAGTTCAGTCCCAGGATAAAAATGAATGCCAGAACACAAATTAATTTTCACTTGGAAAAACATGTTCACAAATGACAGCCCATTTGTGAACTGAAGAACTGAATCAAGTTTGCGTGATGCAGTTTGCCTTTAGCAGAGAGAACCATCAAAGGCAAAACTGCGGCTGGGAAATTTGATTCCAATCTTTGATAATATAACGGAGAGGGGTGATGAAGGGATTGGGGTTGATTTTGTGTACTGGGACTTTCAAAGGGCATTCGGTGAAGTGTCACATACTCGACTTGTTAGCAGATTTGAAGCCCCCGGGATTAAAAGGCCCCTGTGGTAGCACGGAAGTGAAAACAGCTAAAGGACAGAAAGCAGGGGACAGTGCTAAAGAATTGTTTGTCGGGCTGTTACACCAGGGAAATTCACAAAAGGAGTCGATTGGTTTCACGCATTCAGGCACAATAAGTCAGGAAGGGGAAAGAAAGGTGCAACTCCGACTGCCATAGAAATACATCCAATGTTATTTTGTACATATACAGCACACATATTAACTGTTGGTCTTAACAGGACACATTAAATATGTGTTCTTACCTTCCTATTATAATTGCAACAAACTCCAGATTCAGAACAAGTACATTGTGGTTACAAAAAGAAACAAAGCCACTAATCTTCATTTAACACACTTGATAACACCATTCATGTTTCGCTCTCGCCTGCCCATCCAACTCCAAAAGTCAGTTTCAATATGCCATTGGGTATTCAGTGCGTCTTGCTTCCAGGGTATTTATTGTTGAAGAGGCTGATGCCAGCTTTAGAGGCGGTCTGTTTCACCTTGTCCAGTGTGGTCTTTTTAATGGCAGCGGGGGGAACAGTCTCTTGGTCAGCCAGGGACTGCAGCTCCCTAAACAGAGAAAGGTGAAGACTCATATACAAGCGCAAGAGCAGGTCAAGAAACGTGTGGAATAAATTCCCATAGCAAGCAATTAAATGACTGCCCTAAAGTAAGGTGCTACAGTCTCCTTACCTACACATTCATCTCAAAAATACATCCTACATCAGAACGAGTGATTGATCAGTGACTCCTTGCAGTAATCTAAGAACTGTGCTCACTTTCCACAACTAATGCTAAATCCAGGTGTTTATTAACTTCGGTTGTCCATTGTATTTAGTGAAGTAGCACTGGATGATGGAGGTAAAGAGGAGCAAAGGAGCTGGGAACCCAGGCTAAAGAAAGCTATTCCAAAATTAGCCCAGTAAAAACAATCTTAAGAGAATTAAAGAGGCAATCTTGCTGAGAATTTTTAAAAATATGTTACATAAAATATATACTGTTGTTAATAACAAATGGCACAACTGCAGCAGTTGACAGCCTCCTCCTCAGCCCTCAAAATCTTTTGGTAGATGACATTCCCAGGAATACAATTAAACCTCCAAACGAGAGCATCTGTTGACCACCCACAAATTGGAAGCAAAATCCAGGCCATGGCTAAATGTTCTTGGCATTTAGTTGCTGAGTTCTCCCTGATGCAAGAGATTTACAGTGGAGTAGGGGGAAGACACACACTCACACACTCAGACACACACCTCGTTCTTATACACGAAGCCTCGACGGCGTTGATGAGCAGACTGCGGAACCCCCCACTCTCCAGCAAGTGTATAGCATGGATGGTTGCACCGCCTGGTGAACACACATTATCCTTCAGCTGCCCAGGGTGCTGCTCGGACTCCAGCAGCATCTTAGCTGCTCCCTGTCAAGAAAAGATGACAAAATATATTGATGACTTTCACAAAATCCTCGATAATTAGAAACAACGTACAGCACATTTTTAATTTGAAAATCGAAGTTGCAGAAACTACCATCAATGTTAGGGTTGGACAATCAGTGACTTGTTATAACTGAACCGTCCAGGTGGACAAGCCTCTGCCTTTCATTCCAAAGGATTCTATTTAATGAAAGGTTTTGATTCGCTAAACTAAAGCAGTGGTTTAAATGGAACAGCTCCCGAGCATCAACAAAATTAACAGAGCTTTATCCACATGCTGTAGGCATTTGAGAAAAGACACAATGCGGTTTACTGACCAGCAATGCTTGAGCACCAAGTCGAACAGCCAGCCTACGAGTGAGGCCCATCTTCACTCCACCGTCTGCCAGAGCATCGATAGCTGTGAAAGCCTGGAAATAATCGTAAAGGTTACTCTTTTTTGTCTGGCAAAACATGCACCACTTCACCTTCCTTACAAATTCTTTCTCCTTCCCTCCCTCTCACCAACCTCCAATCTCTAACTTCCATTAGATGACCCACTGCTGTCTCGGAACAGCACACGACCTCGCTCCGGAAGCCTGCGATTCACTCAATCAAGATCCGTGCATCTGCAACATTGACACCTTTAGATTATATAAAAACACCTTTAATGCAGGAAAATGTCCCCCAAGGTGCTCTGCAGGAGGGTTACCAAAAAGAATATTTGCCACCGAGTCACGTAAGGAGGTATCAGGATAGGTAACCAAAAGCTTGGGCAAAGAGGTAGGATTTTAAGGAGCATCTTAATGGAGGAGAGAGGGGTAAAGAGGTTTAGGGAGGGAATTCCAGAGCTTAGGACCCAAATAGCTGAATGTGTAAATCAGGGATGCGCAAGAAGCCAGAGTTGAGACCTCGGGGGATTGTAGGGGTGAAGGAGGTTACAGCGAGATGGAGGGATGAGGCCTTGGGGGGGGCTTTAAAAAACAAGGATGAGAATTTGACAACTGAGGTATTGCCAGACCTGAACCCAATGGAGATTAGGGAGCATAGGAGTGTGGAGTGAATGGAACTTGGTGCAAGTTAGGATGAGGGCAGCAGATCTTTGGATAAGCTTAAGTTTACAGAGGATGCAGGGTGGAGGGTTGACCAGGAGAGTCTTAAAGCACACTGCTTTGACAAAATATTCCATCACCTGCCCTCCTTAGATGGCTCGTGTCAAATTTCTTAGCATGAATCTCCTTGGGAGGTTTTACTATGTTAAAGGCTTCACATAACAGGAGAGCTGCTCAGAGATGGGAGGCCGTGAGATTCAAGTAGCCCAAACACAAGTTAAGACCTGCAAGTACACATTCGGAAAAGAGTTCCCAGGATTTGTGGTGTGCGAGGATAATGAATGAATAGCTGTCTGTGTGTAGGCATGATAAAAATCAACTGATATTTATTTTCAATCCTTCTGCTCAAACAGATTTTTGTTTAGTCACAGAATATTTTACCAAGACAAAAGATGAATGGAAGGAAAACAAAGGCTTTCACAAGAAATAACCGACATACGAAATATCCTGCCATAAACTTCTTTCGAATGTGATTTTACATATAGAAATTAAACAGAATGACAATATAGAGACGGGCCACTCAGCCTAACTGGTCTACGCTGCTGTTTATTCTCCACACAAACCTCCTCCCACCCTTTTTCGTTTCCACCACCATCACCCCCAATCACCATAACCATCTTGTAATTTACCCTCATCTTTCATCACAGAATGGTTACAGCACAGAAGGAGGCCATTCAGCCCGCTATGCCTGCATTGACACTCCGAATGAGCAATGCACCTACTGCCACTCCCCTCCCCTCTCCCCTGCACATTCTTCCTTTTCAGATAATGATTCAATTCCCTCTTCAACTGAATTGAACCTGCCTCCACCACCCTCTCAGGCAGTGCATTCCACATCTTAACCACTCGCCGTGTGAAAAAGTTACTCCTCGTGTCTCCATTGCTTCTTTTGGCAATTACATTGAATCTGTGCCTACTCGTTCCTGATTCTTCCACCAATGGGAACCATTTCTGCCTATCTACTCTGTCCAGGCCCCTCCTCATTTTTAATGCCTTTATCAAATCTCCTCTCAACCTTCTCTCCTCCTAGGAAAATAGTCCCAACTTCTCCAATCTATCTACATAACTGAAGTTCCTCGTCCCACGTACATCCAATAACCTTATAGGAAATGATCAAGTTTCTGCGCCCCCCCCCCCCCCCCCCCCCCCCCCCCCCCCCCCCCCCCCCCCCCCCCGCCCCCCAACCCCACCTGCTTAGTTTCTCGCCAAATCTGAACACTTGTTGATTGGTATGTTTTGTGCACAAGGGTTGGTACATACATAGGCAGGGCCACTGCCGCTGAGTCCAGTGACTGCATCGATCAGGTCCTCCTCCACTTCCACACAATACCCGACACTGGCCATCAGCTGCTCCAGCAGATGCCCGTCTTCGACTGCTGCATGCGTTCCTGTGGCGTACACTGTGGCCCCCTCGCGTACAATCACAGGGGTGTTGGTCATTAAGCGGATCACCTTCGGAAACTCGCGCACAGTGGACAGTTTCTGTAATACCAAGCAGCTACGTGAGAAAAGTGGCACTATGGCCGAATTGTTAGCATCAAAGCTACATAGAATTGACAGCACGGAACAGGCCATTCAGCCAACTGGTCTATCCTGGTGAGCTCTTATCCCTCTTCATCTGGTCAGATCATTATATCCTTCTATTCCTTTCTCCCTCATGTGTTTATCTAGCTTTCCCCCAGATAAATCTCTGCTATTAGTTCGTCAAATGCTTATTTGAAAAACGTAGGTGGATTCCTTCAACATAAATTGTTTAGAGGCTGACTGAAGAATGAACGATAACCAGACCAGGAGGAATTAATTAACTTAGGAATAAATAATGTAGCCAGCTTTCAGCATGGGAGGCAAATGGGTGGGGAGGGGGGCACATTTTCATTCAAGGGACCAATACATAGAACAGCAATAGGCTTTCCAGCTCCTCGAGCCTGTTCTACCAATCAACTAGATCATAGTTAATTTGTACCACAACTCCATTTAGCCACCACACCTTCATATCCCTTGATACGCTTACCATGCAGAAATACATCGATCTCTGTCTTAAATGTTCCAATTTTCCCAGCATCCACTGCCTTTAAGGGGACAGAATTCCTGATTTCTATTACCCTTCATAATGTAACAAAATTCCTGTTGTATAGTTCAGGAAGTATGAGGCAAGGAATGAGGAAACTTGGCTTATCGCAGTAAATGGAGATGGTCACTAAAAAAGGAGAGAGTATGGACTCAATAGATCGAATGGCCTCCTTCCATGCTGTAAATGGCTCAAGGACGCTCAGGAAGGATAGGAAAGAAGAGGGTGAAGCTCTAGGTCAGACATTTAGAAGGAAAGAAAGCAGACTCTGAGGATATCCCCAACAAGATATTGTGGTTGGAGGTTTTTAAAGCACACAGCTACGATAGAATAGGCTTTGCTGCAGGGGATCAATGAAAGTGCAGGTGTGATTTTAACAGGAGATTTCAACTGGTAAAAAGTGATTTAGGAATGTCTCCTAGTGGCCTAGAGTCAGATTTTGAAAACACAAAACATATAATAGTTTCATGACCCATTTCCCCAAGGAAACAATAAAAGACTGTTCTCAGGTCCAATGGCAATGGGAATTGACCAGAGACCGTACAATACAACCTCTGGGTGATAGTCATCATGTTCAACAAGACCTAGTATTCAACAATCAACGACCAATACCAAGCTTTACAATTTTAATCAAAGGTCAAGTACAGGGATAGGAGGTATAGCTCAGAGAACACACTAATTGGGTAGTTGTTTATTAACCTCAGTAAGAGGAGAAATTAAAAAGTCTTCAGCATTTACACCAAGCAACAAGCAGGAGAAATAACATCTGCAAGATCAACAAGCATTTCAAAAAGCTACCCTACATGGATCAAGAACATTTTTAAAAGTCGATGAAAGAAGCATGTGTTTACAAGAACAGAAAGAGAGAGTGGGGCAGCTCACTGGGATGGAAGGGGAGAGGTAAAAGAGGGAAGAGAAGAGGGGAGGGAGGGAAAATCTTGCCATAATGAACTACCAGTCTTCAAGAAAATGGAATGCAGAGAATTGGGGACATCTGTCTAACATCACTATCTGATATAGGTCAGAAAGCACTTTGCACTCTATTCAGGGTAACTGGAGTTAGATGGTAAATGCAGCCAGACCAATATCAGTCACGCCCATTCCTTGGAACAATTTTACAGCTAAGGTACGGATGCAATCTAGAGGCGAATAAACCACGTGATAGGGATTCAAAAGGAAGTTAACTTCCTTTTTATTTATAGGTCAGCTAAGATGGGCAGAATGACCTCCCTCATCTGTTTCGCTTCTGAATAGTGACTGGCCCAACATTTAAAAGCGGCAAAAACATTCCATCAAACAAGAACCTCTGAAAGGACGTTAAGCAATTAATAGCAAAATTTCATGAGGTTACATTTGCATGGACTTCAAAGGATAAATGAATACAAATTGAATGGAAGCCCATCAGATTCACATTATGTTAATCACTCGGTGTAGTGATGAGCCACTCATGACATTTAATCTGTGCTTTCTAAAAGCTGCCCAATGTTACTGCAGTTGTTTGGAATAATCAGCAGAGTTCATCATACTCAGCAATTTTCTGGCACTCTCCTCGAAGACGGTTACCTTATTTTCAACACAGCCAATCTCCGTGTTTTTGGATATAAAAAAGTAATTATTAATAGGCCATTAGTCTTGAACTGGTTGAATGCAAGTCGTTTGTAGAGTGACTCATTGTCAAACTGCTTCGTGCCCGCTGGTGTTTTAAAACAGCTGGCTAAATCAACCTCTGCTGCTTGCTATTGTTGAGGTCATAAGAATTAAGCATTTACTCCTTCCTATACATTGCTCTCAGCCCAAGACCTGCATTGAGCAGAGCGCTGACCCACTCCCCCGATCATCAATATTCCACTCAGAGCAGCAATGTGGCTGCGCATCAGGACAGAGGGGTCATCCCACTATCTGAATTGCCGGGTTTGCACCGAGCAGTTCAGGTCAGAAATTGAGAGTCCAGTAGCGTCTCCTGGAAATCACAACCTGTTGCTGTACGTGTCAATCAATCAGGCTGAAAACTGCACCTAAATGATTAAAATGTAACTGCACAACTGAACGCAAAGAGATTATTTGGCAGTGCCAATTGTCCTGGGCAAATTTCTTCCCTCAACCACAAAATAAGTAGGTCAGCTTGGTCCCTCATCTCATTACGCTTTGTGGAACCTTGTGTATAAAATGGTGCCGGCATCCCCCAATCATTCATCGTGTGAATCAACATGGTCTATTTGAGAAACAATGGGTATTCATAGAATTTTGCAGCGCAGAAAGAAGCTGCTCATCCCAGCGAACCTGTGCTCTCTCTCTGAAAGCACTATTCGCTTTGACCTGTTTCCCTTTACACTTTAATTTTCTTGATCAAATAACTCACGTAAACTTAGGTTCCTTCTTTTAAACGCACCAAAAATTAAGAATTTTCAGCAAGTATCACAAGTCCCAATCACAGGCCATCCTAATTCACAATCCCACTGTCCTTTGAGTAACCGTATTGGTGCTTGAACGAAATTCGAGTAAAGGATTAAATCAATAAGAAGCCTCACCTTTTCTATGGAGTTAATGGTGACTCCAGCAGCACAGGACACAACTAAGTGGCGTTCTTCGATATCAGGAGCAATCTCATCCAGTACGAAAGGGATAATGGGTGGTTTGACAGCGAGAAACAGTACATCGCTCTTTTGAACGGTCTCTTTGTTGCTCAAGGTAAAATTGACACCAAGCTTCTACAAAGCAAAATTTAAAGAAAATAATCAGAAAGATTGGAACGAAGGAGCATTTCACACAGTATAGACCCTCAGAGTCGTAGTGCCATGCCCTGCACCTACCTTTACTCTTAATCACTTCCCTAAAGTTAAAATACAATTGCTATTAAATTATGGGAGCTCCGGTAATTCAATGGATATTCTGTCCAACTACCTTTGTAACATTTTAACCATGCAGTGTGATCAGAACTCTTGATCAATTAGACTGGGCCCTGTGATCTCAGTGACTCCCACCTTGTTCAGTGACAGCTTCAACCAAATATAGGAACATGAATGGGACATTCAGACCCTTGAGCATATTCTGCCTCTCAATTAAATTATGACTGACCTGCACCTTCAACTCCACCTATTTGCCTGGGTTTTGAAATCCTTAATATTATTGCCTGACAAAAATCTATCAATCTCAGTTTTTCAATTTTCAACTAACCCCCAGACTTTGAGAGGGGAAAGAGTGGCCTAGCGGTACTGTCACTGTCACTAGACTAGTGAACCAGTGACCCAGGCTATTGTCCTGGGGAGAAGGGTTCAAATCCCACCACAATAGCCAGTGAAATTTAAATTCAATTCATAAATGTGGAAATGAAAGCTAGTCATCAATGATGGTGAACAGGAAACTATCATCAATTGCCATAAAAAAGATGCTCAAAATCATGAGGGGTCTGGACAAAGTAGATAGGGAGAAACTGTTCCTGCTCATAAAAGGAAAGAGACTGCACAGATTTAAAGTGATTTACAGATGTGAGGGAAAAAAACCTTTTCACACAGCGAGTGATTCAGGTCTGGCATGCACCACCTCACTGGAAGTGTGGCGGAGGTAGGTTCAATCGAGGCATTCAGGAGGGCATTAGGTGATTATTTAAATAGAAACAATGTGCAGGGTTACAGGGAAAAGGCAGCAGAATGACACTGAGAGTCATAATGCTCATTCAGAGAGTCAGCACAGACATGAAGGGCCGAATGGCCTCCTTCTGCACAGAAACAATTCTGTGATTCTGAAAAACCCATCTGGTTCACTAATGTCCTTTAGGGAGGGGAACCTGCTGTCCTTACCTGGTCTGGCGCACATGTGACTCCAGACCCACAGCAAAGCGGCCGACTCTTAAAAGCCCTCTGAGATGGTCTAGCAAGCCACTCAGTTCAAGGACAATTAAGGATGGGCAACAAATGCTGGCCTTGTCAGCGACACCCATATCCCATGAAAGGATCATTTTTCTTTACAAAACTAACCTTTGGTGTAAAGAAATGTTTTCTGGCATCCTCCCCAAATGCCTCCGCTCTACTGTTAAGGTTAAGCTCCCTTGGGAAAAGCAGAAGTTGATCCCAATTTAAAATCCAAGAAAACTGCCAGATAATAAATAGACTACGCGGGGAGGCACTAGGTTAAAACCAGGCCTGGCATTTAGGAACGCTTTTGTGCTTATTCAGGAGATTTGACCAAAGGGAGGGTGTAGGAAGACACAATTGGAGTCTCTGTGTCTCCCTTTTGTTCCTTCGTGTCAAAGTTGAGAATGCCATCCCTGTTGATGTAAATCAGAATCTGCAACCTTCTCCCACTCTCTGCATGAATAGACAATTTATGTGAGTTTTAGGGATGAAACTAAAAAGGCAACACCCATTTTTTACTACTCGCTAATTATCTAAAGGGACGGGGTACATTGGATAAAAGGCTCTGGTAACCAAGACCAGCAGATTATTAAATGAAGTGTGACAAGTTTGACAACGTGTTATTTTACTGTCATCCTAACAGATGATGACCACAAATAGGTCAATATTTAGCCAACAGGATAGCAAGTGTTTGAGAGGGCGCAATAGCTCATCCGCTTTCTACAGTGGGCAATAAACACATATTTTAGTTGGTTGAGATTTTTTTTTAAAAAAAGAGGAGCAAACAAGATCCTTTAATGACAAGGCAGACCAGAGTAAGATTAGGATTGGGATTGAAAGTTAAAAGTAGACCAGAACAGGGGTGGTCAGTCCGTAGGTCCAGCTGAAGCTTTTGGGCACGATTCTTCAACACATCCTCAGCCCCAGGATTGTCACACAGCTAGAAAATCAATGCTTTAGCAGGCAGCACGGCTAGAAAATCAATGCTTTAGCAGGCAGCACGGCTAGAAAATCAATGCTTTAGCAGGCAGCACGGCTAGAAAATCAATGCTTTAGCAGGCAGCACAGATAGAAAATCAATGCTTTAGCACACAGCACAGCTAGAAAATCAATGCTTTAGTACGCAGCACAGATAGAAAATCAATGCTTTAGCACACAGCACAGCTAGAAAATCAATGCTTTAGTACGCAGCACAGCTAGAAAATCAATGCTTTAGCATGCAGCACAGCTAGAAAATAAATGCTTTAGCACACAGCACAGATAGAAAATCAATGCTTTAGCATGCAGCACAGCTAGAAAATCAATGCTTTGGCACGCAGCACAGCTAGAAAATCAATGCTTTAGCAGGCAGCACAGCTAGAAAATAAATGCTTTAGCACGCAGCACAGCTAGAAAATCAATGCTTTAGCATGCAGCACAGCTAGAAAATCAATGCTTTAGCATGCAGCACAGCTAGAAAATCAATGCTTTAGCATGCAGCACAGCTAGAAAAATCTATGCTTTAGTATGCAGCACAGCTAGAAAATCAATGCTTTAGCACGCAGCACAGCTAGAAAATCAATGCTTTAGCACGCAGCACAGCTAGAAAATCAATGCTTTAGCACGCAGCACAGCTAGAAAATCAATGCTTTAGTATGCAGCACAGCTAGAAAATCAATGCTTTAGCACACAGCACAGCTAGAAAATCAATGCTTTAGCACGCAGCACAGCTAGAAAATCAATGCTTTAGCACGCAGCACAGCTAGAAAATCAATGCTTTAGTATGCAGCACAGCTAGAAAATCAATGCTTTAGTATGCAGCACAGCTAGAAAATCAATGCTTTAGCACACAGCACAGCTAGAAAATCAATGTTTTAGTATGCAGCACAGCTAGAAAATCAATGCTTTAGTATGCAGCACAGCTAGCAAATCAATGCTTTAACACACAGCACAGCTAGAAAATCAATGCTTTAGTATGCAGCACAGCTAGAAAATCAATGCTTTAGTATGCAGCACGGCTAGAAAATCAATGCTTTAGCATGCAGCACAGCTAGAAAATCAATGCTTTAGTATGCAGCACAGCTAGAAAATCAATGCTTTAGTACACAGCACAGCTAGAAAATCAATGCTTTAGTATGCAGCACAGCTAGAAAATCAAAGCTTTAGCACGCAGCACAGCTAGAAAATCAATGCTTTAGTATGCAGCACAGCTAGAAAATCAATGCTTTAGTACACAGCACAGCTAGAAAATCAATGCTTTAGTATGCAGCACAGCTAGAAAATCAATGCTTTACCATGCAGCACAGCTAGAAAATCAATGCCTTAGTATGCAGCACAGCTAGAAAATCAATGCTTTAGCACACAGCACAGCTAGAAAATCAATGCTTTAGCATGCAGCACAGCTAGAAAATCAATGCTTTAGTATGCAGCACAGCTAGAAAATCAATGCTTTAGCACGCAGCACAGCTAGAAAATAAATGCTTTAGCACGCAGCACAGCTAGTATATCAATGCTTTAGCATGCAGCATAGCTAGAAAATCAATGCTTTAGCACGCAGCACAGCTAGAAAATCAATGCTTTAGTATGCAGCACAGCTAGAAAATCAATGCTTTAGCACACAGCACAGCTAGAAAATCAATGTTTTAGCATGCAGCACAGCTAGAAAATCAATGCTTTAGTATGCAGCACAGCTAGAAAATCAATGCTTTAGCACACAGTACAGTTAGAAAATCAATGCTTTAGTATGCAGCACAGCTAGAAAATCAATGCTTTAGCACACAGCACAGCTAGAAAATCAATGCTTTAGTATGCAGCACAGCTAGAAAATCAATGCTTTAGCACACAGCACAGCTAGAAAATCAGTGCTTTAGTATGCAGCACAGCTAGAAAATCAATGTTTTAGCATGCAGCACAGCTAGAAAATCAATGCTTTAACACACAGCACAGCTAGAAAATAAATGCTTTAGTACACAGCACAGCTAGAAAATCAATGCTTTAGTACGCAGCACAGCTAGAAAATAAATGCTTTAGTATGCAGCACAGCTAGAAAATAAATGCTTTAGCACGCAGCACAGCTAGAAAATCAATGCTTTAGCACGCAGCACAGCTAGAAAATCAATGCTTTAGCACGCAGCACAGCTAGAAAATCAATGCTTTAGCACGCAGCACAGCTAGAAAATCAATGCTTTAGCACGCAGCACAGCTAGAAAATCAATGCTTTAGTGCACAGCACAGCTAGAAAATCAATGCTTTAGTAGGCAGCACAGCTAGAAAATCAATGCTTTAGTATGCAGCACAGCTAGAAAATCAATGTTTTAGCATGCAGCACAGCTAGAAAATCAATGCTTTAGCACACAGCACAGCTAGAAAATCAATGCTTTAGCACGCAGCACAGCTAGAAAATCAATGCTTTAGTATGCAGCACAGCTAGAAAATCAATGTTTTAGCATGCAGCACAGCTAGAAAATCAATGCTTTAGCACGCAGCACAGCTAGAAAATCAATGCTTTAGTATGCAGCACAGCTAGAAAATCAATGCTTTAGTACGCAGCACAGCTAGAAAATCAATGCTTTAGCACGCAGCACAGCTAGAAAATCAATGCTTTAGCACGCAGCACAGCTAGAAAATCAATGCTTTAGTACGCAGCACAGCTAGAAAATCAATGCTTTAGTACGCAGCACAGCTAGAAAATCAATGCTTTAGCACGCAGCACAGCTAGAAAATCAATGCTTTAGTACGCAGCACAGCTAGAAAATCAATGCTTTAGTACGCAGCACAGCTAGAAAATCAATGCTTTAGCACGCAGCACAGCTAGAAAATCAATGCTTTAGTATGCAGCACAGCTAGAAAATCAATGCTTTAGCACACAGCACAGCTAGAAAATCAATGCTTTAGTACACAGCACAGCTAGAAAATCAATGCTTTAGTACACAGCACAGCTAGAAAATCAATGCTTTAGTATGCAGCACAGCTAGAAAATCAATGCTTTAGTACACAGCACAGCTAGAAAATCAATGCTTTAGTACACAGCACAGCTAGAAAATCAATGCTTTAGTACACAGCACAGCTAGAAAATCAATGCTTTAGTACACAGCACAGCTAGAAGCAGTCCTGGCGCATGGCCCCAGGTGGGATGCGTGTTCATCCAATGCAGAGGGAGTTCTGGTTATCCACACAAGACAGCAATGTAGCTTCGGTGTTATCGCTAAGTAACGCATGGCCAGCCAATGTTGTGCTGGCAACATTAAATAAGCTCTACCCCCTATCGCTGGCTGCTGTGAAAGCTGCCCTGAAGTGGATCCCATACCATGTTATTCACATTTTTTTTATCCTTTGATGGGACGTGGGCATCAGTGGCAAGGCCAGCATTTGTTGTCCATCCCCCAATTGCCCTAGAACTGAACATTTCAGAGGACAGTTAAGAGCGAAGCACATTACTGTGGGTCTGGAGTAACATGGCAGATTTCCCTCCTTGAAAGGGTATTGGTGATGGGTTTTTATGACAATCAATGATCATTTCATGGTCACTATTACTGCCTGGCTTTTAATTCCGATTTTATTAATTGAACTTAAATTAAATTTGAACCCTTGTCCCCAGAGATAGGGCAGAATTTTGCCCTTAGTGGGCGTATGGACCCCACCAGCTCAGTGGCAGGTGGACAGCCAAACCCTGCCACCGAAACAGGGCCCGCCGCCATTTTGAGTGGGCGGGACAATTAAGGCTCGCCCAGCTGCCTGCTCAACAGGAAGTGCAATGCGCTTCCTGTGCCGGGGTGGAGGGAGGGAATCCCAGCTGTCAAAGTGCGCTCTTTCACGCATGTGTGCGAAAGAGAGCACATCTCTCTGAGACAAAATCCTGTCTCAGGGAGATTCGTGACAGGTAAGTAAAGTCTAAAAATAGATAAATATTGAAATTATTAACATGTCCCCCTCTTGTGACAATATCACACAAGATGAGACATGTTAATAATAAACACATAAAATTTATTAAATGTTTAAAAAACAGACATGAAACTTCATTCCGCCAGTGGATGAGGTTTCATGTATTATCTGAAGCCCACTGGGGCTCCTGGCCTGCCCGACAGCCTTAAGCTTGGACAGGCAGGTCTTTAATTATCTTAACTAGACTGTCAATGGCCTCAGTTGGCCATTGAAAGGTCGGTGGGCAGACAGCTGATTTCGCTGTCCACCCGCTTTCGTAAAAATTTAAAGGGACCGGGATGACGTTGGGGGTTCCTCCTGATGTCATCCCGCATCATTTTCTGCTCAACGAGCGGGCCCCGCCCCCAAATCGCTGAGGGGAAAATCCTGCCCATAATGTCCCCCATTATCCTTGTCTCTGGATTACTAGTCCAGTAACACTGCCACTCTTCCAGTGACTCCTCATAATAATTTTACTATTCAAAAGAGACAGTGTCATGGTGAATTGGTAAAGCAAAGATGGTGATTCCTACCCTCAGACTTCCGACAGTGGGCAACTCCTGGTCTGGTGAACTTGCTGTAATCTTGTGCGCAGCTAAAACACCTGAGGATGAAAAATCATGCTTCAGAAAATGAAGTTTAAGTAAATGGGAAAAGAAGCACCATCCAATCTAACTCTTCTTCACAGAAGCTCTGAAGAAGAGTCATACGGACTTGAAACGTTAATTCTGTTTTCCTCTCCACAGACACTGTTGGAACTGTTGAGTTTTCCCAGCATTTTCTGTTTTTGTCTCAGGTTTCCAGCATCCGCAGTATTCTGCTTTTATCATCCAATCTAATCCCACTTTCTAGTTCTTTGCCGCAGCCCCCTAAGTTAGGGCGCTTCAAGTGCATATCCAAGTATTTGTCCAAATGCAAACAGGGTTTCTACCTCGACCACCCTCTGAAGTAACAGGTTCCAGGCCCTACCACCCTCTGGGTGAAAAGAAATTCTCCTCAAATTCCATCTAATCTTTCCACCAAGTACTTTAAATCTGTGCCCCTGGTAATTGACCCCTCTGTAGAGGGAAATAGATCCTTCTTATCCGTTCCATCTATGCCCATCATAATGTCATACACCTCAATTAAATTGCCCCTCAGCCATTTCTGCTGCAAACCTTTCGCCAACCTTTCACCTTAGGAGGTGAATTTTTCATCAGAGTGGTGAGAATGGGAGCTCAGACCCTCTGGGTTGCTAGCCCATCACTACAGTGCTACGTGCTGTGAGCTCTTCAACATGTGCTAACACAGAAAATAGGTGCCAGATGGAAACTCTCACTCATTCCAGGTTAGTGGTCATCTGTAGCTACAATGTTGCTTCACAATGCTAAGAGACTGGCAAACTAATCGCCAATGACATCTCAGCCAATAGAGCAAACCGGAGTTTAGTTTTATATTCTCCCCATGACTGAGTAGCTTTACCAGCTAAATGACTACTTCTGAGCAGCAAGGGGGCCCACCGGCCACTACAAAGTCTGGTGGCGCTCTGGCCAACCCATAGGTGGGGGAAAGGCACTGGGTGAGTTGCTCATTCGGAGAGCCAATACAGGCACGATGGACCTAATGGCCTCCTCCTGTGCTGTAACAATTCTGCGATCCTGTGACTTCTGGGAGCCCTGATGGAATAAAGTTTTCAATTGGTAACGGAAACCCAGCTGCCAGGGCTGGTGGCTCCTCTGGGGCCATTTAATTGCTGCACTGCTGTGTCTGTGATAGATATCCTGCCCCAAGAGCGACCAGCCAGAGGCCAAAACAGCTTTGCGGTACCAGCAGCACCACCAGGAGCAGTGGCAACTGTCAGTATTGCACTGGGGCCTACCCAGAGGATCAGAGATAGATCCTCCAGAGTCAGGTAAGCGGAGCGGGATGAGGTTCCCAGGAAGGGAGACATTGACCGGGGATGGAGGGGTTTGGGTCAACAACAAGGTGGGGGGGGGAGGGGGGGGGCAAACCTTTCCTGGTGCCAGGTCCTGCAAATCGGGCGCAAGGTGCCTCAGCACAAGGCAGCCCACCCCGCCCCCAAGATGGCTGCAGGCAAATCCAGACAGGGTTTCTTGGGCAGCCTTTCCAGATGATGAGACCCCACCTGCCACTGGGTAAATACCAGTGGCAGAGGGATGAGGCCCATGAGTGGCCATTTAAGGGTCTCAATTGGCCTCTGGGCATAAAGGCCCCCAGCAGGCCTTCCCACCCCGAATTTAATCGGAGGGAGACGGGAATCTCCCACCTGATCACACCCACCCCCACCTTCAAACTCACCAGGAGTTGTTACCAGTCTCACTTAGCATGCTCAGAGATCACCCGTGGTATTTCTCAAAAGAAGTCAGATTACACATTGCTTTAAAAGTGTAATGACAGAGGGGGTTTTACAGAGGCTACAGCTAGTAATTCTCCCAAAGTTCATGTGTTGCATTTTCCAACACCTCATGTAAGGTGGTGCCATGCTAACAACTGTTATTGCTTACATTCTGAAGGAGCTCCTGTTGAACTGTGAATTCATCCTGTACTCAAAGTTCACAAGGTATGAGAGGGGACACAAGGAAAAACTTTTCACCCAGAGGGTGGTGGGCATCTGGAATTCGCTGCCTAAGTTGGTGGTTGAGGCTGAAATGCTCAACTCATTTAAAAGGTACCTGGATCTGCACCTGAAGTGTTGTAACCTGCGAGGCTACAGACCAGGGGCTGGAAAGTGGGGTTAAAAATGAGAGGCTAGTTTCTTTTCTTTCGCTCTTTCTTTGGCCAGCATGGATATGATGGGCTGAATAGCCTCTCTCTGCATTGCTTAAGAAAAACCACAAAGGGATTTGGCAACCTCCTCACCAGGAAGTTTTTCTGAAGGTAAAGTAATTGTTAAGATCTTTGGCCTTACTGGTCAACTTTGACCAAGGAAAGGATTGATTTTAACTTGTGAAGTATCCACGTATGGAGTAGGGGCTTTATCTTCACATCAGATGGCTCCAAACGACCCATTGGCCATACATCTCACACGCTCAGTGCCGCAGAGCAACAATATTCTCGAATTGAGAAGGAGGGTTTGTCTGTTGTGTTTGGTGTTCGGGAATTCCATCAATAACTCCACAGTTGCCAGATTCACATTATATCCAACCACAAGCCTCTGCTTGGATTATTTCGAGAGGATAAGGCGATAGCCCCCGCTCCCCCCCACCATCACATCTGCTCACATCCAGAGGTGGGCACTGATATTGGCTGCTTATGAATACACTTTTATTCACCAATTGGGAAGCCAGATCGCACATGCTGACCCGCTGAGCTGCCTCCCCCTGCCAGATAACAACGTGAAGGTTCCAATTCCCCAGGAACTTGTCTGAGTACTAAATTTTTTGGATTCCTCTCCTGTCCAGGTCAAACAAATCTGTGAGTGGACAAGCCGGGATACGCTTTTATTTGATGCACGAGAGTAGATCTTGAATGAATGGTCAGGCGAGCCAAAGTCTGATGGCCTGAAGCCCTATTTCAATCGCAGCTATGAGCTCACCTGCCAGGACGGCATATTGCTCTGGGGAGCAAGGGTCATTGTGCCCCCAAGAGGGCGAAGGCCATGACTGGCTGAATTACATAGCGCTCACCCTGGCATTAGTAGGATGAAGATGTTCTACTTGTGGAGGCCAGGGATGGACGCAGACATTGAAACCTTAGTCAAAAGTTGTCTTCAATGCCAGCAGGTGCAAAAGCTATCCACCTTAGCTCCATTGCATTCCTGGAAATGGATGGGACGGCCATGGATGTGCCTCCAGTCGACTACATGGGGCCCTTCTTGGGCACAATGTTCCTTTTACTAATAGACGCCCACTCCAAGTGGATGGATGTCTACGAAGTCCGGTCACCCACGCCTGCTGCCACCATAGAACATTTGTGACAGAGTTTTGCAGTGCACGGGTTACCAGGGGTGCTCATGTCAGACAATGGCACTGCATTTACCAGCAGGGAGTTCCATAGGTTTACAACACTCAGCGGAATAACTCCTATCAAAACCTCATCTTACCACCTCGCCTCTAGTGGTTTGGCTGAGCGGGTGGTCCAAACTTTTAAGTCCGGAATGAAAGACCTGGACAGGGATTCCATCAGCACCAGATTGTCACGGTTCCTGTCCGGTTCACATACCGGACGACACCACACACGACCACCGGTATTGCCCCCACTGAATTACTAATGAAGAGATGGCTCCTCACCAGTGTAACTCTTATTAGGCCAATTTAGGGCAGAGGGTGGAGCGAATTCAAGAGGCCCAGAAAACTAGACATGATGGCCATAATCATGAAAGAAATTTCATGATGGGAGACACAGTTCTCGTGAAGATCTTTGGAGATGGGCCCAACTGGCTATTAGGCAAAGTGAGGGCCTTGACAAGTCCTCTCTCCTATAATGTATGGTAAATGGCCGAATAATTAAACGACATGTGGATCATCTCCAGAGAAAAGAGACAGTCCCACAAGAAGGAATGCTGTGATCATTTGCGTTTGAGTCTGCACTGCACATGGAAAATGTGTGACATGATTTGAAAGTGCTGGTGGGGCCTGTTGGACCCGAGAGAGTCGAAGACACAAACTTGCCCACTTCCACCGAAGAGCCTGGTGGACAGTTGGCCCCTGAAAAGGGGGTCTCGGATAAACCAGCCGTTGAGCTATGACACTCGAAAAGTCCGAGTAAGCCTCCTGAGAGACTTGACTTGTAAATAGTTATTCATGTAAATAGGTGGGATGTTGTGATGCTTGTCAATGGTACTTTCAAAGAGGGAGGGATGTGGTAAAGTGGCTTGCTAAGAGAATGTAGTTAGTTGACCATGTGACTATATTGGCCAATGGCTACACAGTGCAGGCTCCTTGGGTAACTAAGTCCAGAGCTGGAGGTGATTGTGGAAGCACACATGGGGTCAGTGCTCTGTTCTTAGTTCCAACAAACCATCCGTGTTTGTTCAGTTAATCGATCTCTCTGCCTATTTTGTTTCAAGCACCAACTAACCGGTTAGAATCAAGAGTGGACAAAGCGAACCTGATAACCAAAAACATAAAACCTGAGAGATGTCCAGAGACTATTCACTCCTTCAATCAATCAATCTGGCCAACTGTTAATTGGGACGTTCCACACGGAAGGAGCTGTAGCAATGCTTGAGGTCCTCAGTTGATAAGCGACATGTCAGACTCGCAGCCAGTGTTTCCGAGTTGCCTGTGAAGACAGACAGCAGTCCGCTCCACGACAGAGCTTTACCTGACCTCTCTCACCTGCAGCCGTGAATCCCCGGGCCAGAGCAAAGGCTAACTGGCCCGCTCCAATGAATCCGACACTCATGGCTGTATCCCTTTGTGACAGCGATCCGGAACACCTCGCCGACCCTCACCTAGAACACAAAAACCAGGCGAAAATCAGTCACCCTGCCCGGGGGTTTAGAGTCGATCCCACATCCCCAGCCACTGCAGCCCCTTTACCTTCCGCACTGCTCCCGGGGAACCAGCCCCGCCAACGTGGCTGAGCGAGGTGTCAAACCGAGCAGCCTCCAGAGCGACAGCCGCCTCCGCCAATGGGCTCGAGAGTTGCAGCTAGGACCCGCCCATCCGCTCGGGTTGCACCAATAGGTAAAGAGCAGGGCGGGGTTCCTGGCATGAGGGTGTATTCCGTCTCGCAACGGGAGCTCAGCATTGCATCATTTCACAGGCCGGAGTGGGGAGGTGTCTGTGTCAGTCCCAACTCCCTGATGGCCCATTCAGAGCCTGAAAGTGGCATTGCCGAACGCTCTCCCCAACAAGAGTTAGGGGATAAAAGCAAAAAACTGCGGATGCTGGAAATCTGAAACAAAAACAAAAATAGCTGGAAAAACTCAGCAGGTCTGACAGCATCTGCAGAGAGGAACAGTTAACATTTCGAGTCCCCATGACTCTTCATCGGAATAAAGAGTTAGAAGAGGTGATGGTATAGTGGTATTGTCGCTGGAGCTCTGAGTAATACCCTGGGGACCTGGGAGCCACAGCAGATGGTGGAATTTGAATTCAACAAAAATCTGGAATTAAAACTATTGCTGATTGTTGTAAAAACCCATCTGGTTCACTAATGTCCTTCAGGAAAGGAAATCTGCTGTTCTTACCTGGTCTGGCCTACATGTGACTGCAGACCCACAGCAATGTGGCTGACTCTCAAATGCCCTCTGAACAAGGGCAATTAGAGAGGGGCAATAAATGCTGGCCTAACCAGTGACACTCACATCCAATGAATTAAAAAAAGACACTGGCTGAAAGAGTGGCTTGTCTTTTACTGTCGAGAGACTTGAGCACAAAATCCAGGCTGACACTCCCTGCACCAATGCCCGGAGAGTGCTGCACTGTCGGAGGTGCCATCTTTCAGATTAGAGCCTATTCAAAGCCCTGAGTGCTCTCTATGGTGGATGCAAACTAGCTCAGTGGTCGGACTTATCAATAATCTTCAAAATCAAAAGATTTGTTATAAAAATCATAAGTTGTTATTATGTTAAGCCTTGCCAACATAGATTGATAGTTGTTTTATAAATTTCCATTGTGGTTTATTTAATCCCTAACAGGTCCTTTACAAAAGCTATATTACTACATTTGAAAATGCTTTACGAAGGACATTTTAAAAATCCTACCAGCTATCACCATGTTGTGATGCATCTCAGTATAAGGTTCCGGTGAGAGTGACTGGGATGACAGCTGGACAAATGTGATCATATTTCATTTTATAAAGTTTCCTTTTCTTTTATAGTTCAGTTCTTTATTGGGTGAGCCCTTCTAGAGAGAGAGGGAACTTTGTTTGAGAGGATTGCCTCATTTTTTTTTGCAACAGGAAAGCAACAAAAAAGGGTCTTACACAATACAGTATTTCCCTTTTATGAATTGTAAAGTAGGAGGGGTAGCACGTTGAGACAAAGCCAAACAGAGTTGTTTCCCCCTTCTATTGAGTAGTTATTGCTGATTGGTCAGTGCAGATGCAAGCCGAGGCATTATGATGCCAGGATATTAGCATCCCAAGATTTATAAAAATATCAGGATATCTTGGTTGAAGCTTATCTTAGAAGTCACCATGAGAGTTGGCATGTTTGCTTTGCACTATTTTGCAGAACAGGGGAAGGGTTAGCTGCCATATGCTGGTCAACATTAATCCCTCAATCAACATCATAAGATTATCTGATCATTAGCACATTGCTGCTTTTAGAACTTAGGAACAAGAGTAGGTCAATTAAGCCCTCAAACCTGTTTCAGCATTCAATGAGATCATGGCTGATCTATAATCAAAATTCATATCATCCCATATCCCTTAATGAATTAGGTTAATATTTAAAATTAGCAGTTGATGTAACATCAATTGTCATTTGTGGAAGAGTTCCAAACTTCTCCTACCCTTTGTGTGTAGAAGTATTTCCTAATTCCACTCCTGAAAAGGTCTAGCTCTAATTTTTCGACTATACCCCTGAGTCCTGTACTCCCCACCTAATGGAAGCACTTTCTATCTGCCCTATTTGTTCCCCTTAATATGTTGAACACCCAACTCAAATCACCCATTATGGGATTTTCTTGTGAGCAAATTGGCTGCTGCATTTTCTACATTACAACCACACTTCAAAAGTGCTAATGGGCTGAGATGCACTTTAGAAGATCCTGAAATGTGAAAGAGTGCTAGATAAATGCAGTTCTTCCTTCCCTTTATTGATATGTTGCGTGCAATCCTGTAGAATTTTTTTCTATGAAAGATAAGGTCGTTTGCCCTGTAACTCACTGTACATGTATACTAAACTTATACAGTTAAGTTACAGGATGTAACGGCTGCAACAAGCCAACATGCCCAGCACCGAGGCACTAATCGCTCAAAACCAGTTCCGCTGGACAGGACCTGCCAATCACCAGACTCTTGAACCAACTGCACTACTCAGAACTCGGTTGCAGCACGAGACTCCCAGGAGGACAGCTTTAGGGATGTCCTCAAAGCATCACTGAAGAGGTCAAACATCCCCCCTGATTCATTGGAGTCCCTGTCCTGTGACTGACCTAAAAGGAGAAGGCCCATTTGGGAGCACATCAAGGGACTTTGTTGGCAATACGCAGAGGTGAAGTTGAGTAAAAATTATTATGACCATTTTGTTGTATAAAGCATTAAAGGAATTCTGCCTTTTCTGAGGTAACCTTAAAAGTATAACATTTATAGACAGATAACATAGGAGATAGACAGATTTTTAATTAGTAACGGGTTGAAAGATTATGGGGAGGGGGGCGGGAAATTGGAGTTGAGGCTGAAATGAGATCAGCCATGATCGTATTGAATGGTGGGGCAGGCTCGAGGAGCTGGATTGCCTACTCCTGCTCCTAGTTCTCATGTTCTTATATGTACATACACTAATCGACCTCCCACACAGATAGTCAGTAGCGCAGTTAGAGAGCTAAACACAGGTTTTGCTGAGGAGAAAACCAGTATGGGGAGACTAACTCAACAGAAGTATCTTAAAATATGTCTTTACATTTAATAATTCATCCTAAGCATTTGCAGTAACTACATTTCTTTTAGTTATGTTTATGCTTATGATTCAAAAATAAGCATTGCTCATATAACCAAACCCTGGAAGGTTTGTATTATTGTTCAGGCTTGGAAGGACGTTCTGAATAAAAAAAACCCAAATTAAGCTTGTATATTTAATTAAGAGACTAGAGAAACTGGGACAAAAAACAAGAATACCTGGAAGAACTCAGCAGGTCTGGCAACATCTGCAGAGAGGAACACAGTTAACGTTTCGAGTCCGTATGACTCTTCAACAGAACAGGACTCTTCAGCTAGAGAAACTGGGATTGTTCTCCTTAGAGCAGAGAAGATTTTAAGGGGAGATTTGACAGAGGTTCAAATCATGAATTGCTTTCATAAGAGTAAATAAGGAAAAACTGCTTCCAGTGGCAGAGGGTGAGTAACCAGAGGACACAGATTTAAGATAATTGGCAAAAAAAATCCAGGGGGAATTGATGAGAATTTTTTTATGCAATGAGTTATCTGGGCTGTATTGCCTGAAACAATGGCAGAGGCAGATTCAATAATCAAAAGGAATTTGGATATACATATGTACTTGAAAAGGAGATATTTTCAGGGCTGTTTGGAAAGAATAGAGGAAAAGAATTAATTGAATAACTGTTCAAAGAACTGGTACAAACATGATGGGCTGAATGGTCTCCTTCTGTCCTGCATGACGCTATTCTATGATTCAATGACTTATACAAATATACAAATATATTTGTGTATATCTAATATATACATATATTATATGCATATACATAAAAATGTTTTGCAATGAGTGTGCATTCATTATGATGCACAAACATCAAACTCTGTCACAGAGTCAAAACAATCACTTAAAAACCAATTCAAGCAGCCAGGCCATGGTAGAGGCTAAAATAATTGTATTAATGTAACAGTTGAGAGTTGGGAAATCATCTGCAGCAGTTCTACTGAATGATTTTGTGGGCAAAGCAAATACTTTAATCTGCATTTTTCTTAGTTCACAGAATGTTCTGTAGCAAAGATAACAATGCATTTTTCAAAGTTTCGGAAAAAAAGAGGTCATGTTGGAGACAGGCTGACTGGACATTAGCATCTCAGAAGCTTTTCTTTAATCTCTCCAGACTGAAAGGATGTATACCATCACTGCATTGCTTCAAAACCTAGACTTCACCAGATAACCAAATATAGCTAAGTTAAAATGTGCAGGTTATATTTATACATTATGTATAATAGTGAAATAGAATTTGTGTCTTAAATATATATGTTGTTGACAAACAGGCAATTGAAGGGTCCTAGTTCTTATTAAAGCCTATGGCCTGAACTTTTAGGTCGATGGGCAGACATGATCAGCGGGCGTGGGATAGGCCGGGAATACGGACCGCTGACTGTGATCGGCCCCCAACCACAATTCCATGCTAGCTGACCAATTAGCGGCCAGCCAGTGTGGAGCGTGCACTGAAAAAGTCAGCGCTGCCAGAGTGGGGGGGCAGGAGGAGGGTGGGCAATGACATCAACGCAGGTGTGGGCGAACGCTGAGAGAAAGCTCCCTAAAGACAGAGAGCTGCCTCAGGGAGCTGCAGACCCGATAAAGCTCCAATAAAGTTTGTAAAAAACAGGAAAAAATGATCGAGCATCACAATCAGGCACCTGAAAATATAGATGATAAAAACGCCCACAGGTTTCTATTTTTATTTTATTTCATCGCGGAAACCTCATCCTGCCCTTGGATGAGGTTTGATGGAAAACGTAAAGGCTGCCTGGCTGATTTGCCCGTCCACCAACTGTAAGGTTGGACAGGCGATGGAAAATAGCAGACAATTGCGCCATTGATGGGCTTAATTGTCAGCGGGTGCGCTTCTGACTTTTGCATGTGCCTGCCAAGGGAAGTATCGTGTGATTGCGCAGTGAAGTCGGGACGCTCGCCAGACACCATCGCGCGCCATTTCATGCCCGATCAACATAAAAATCCAGCCCCATGTCTCTGACCAAGCATTTGGTCACCTTTTGGTCCTGATATCTCTTTATGTGGCTAGGCATTACATTTTAGTTGAAATCTCACTAACACCTTAGATACTTGCAGTATTAGAGGTGCTATATAAACACAGGTTGTTAATGTTACTACGTCTTCTGACTGCACACTGTTCTAATCCAATCTAACATACCAAAATCCACTGACCAATTTGTACATGCATGTCTATGAGCAGGACATTTTGTGTGTAAAACAGCGCATCTCCAGAATTAGCAATGTTTGCCTTGGCTCAATGCCATTAAGACATAATTACAGGCAGGTTCTGGAATATCAACATGAAAGATTTACTGCTGATGCTGAAAATATGCAGCAGGACAATCAGTGTCTGAAAAGGGGAAATGCATGTTTGGGAGGAACTGAACCAAAAAAAAAGGACACCCCAGACCCCTTACAGCATTGATGAAAACAAGGAGCAGAGAAAAACTAGGCGCTGAGAAAACTGACTCCAGCAAATACACAGCCACAAACAAGGTTAGAAAAGGGGAAGAACACACAGTGGAATGGATGAAAGACAAGAATCGGGACAAAAAGAGAGAAACAGAACTTCTTGAAGAACTGATATATCTGGATAAAAGCAAAAAACTGCGGATGCTGGAAATCCAAAACAAAAACAAAAATACCTGGAAAAACTCAGCAGGTCTGGCAGCATCTGTGGAGAGGAACACAGTTAACGTTTCGAGTCCGAATGACCCTTCAACAGAACTAAGTAAAAATAGAAGAGAGGTGAAATATAAGCTGGTTTAAGGGGGTGGGGGAGGGGGGTGTGGGACAAGTAGAGCTGGATAGAGGGCCAGTGATAAGTGGAGATAACCAAAAGATGTCACAGACAAAAGGACAAAGAGGTGTTGAAGGTGGTGATATTATCTAAAGGAATGTGCTAATTAAAGGTAGAAAGCAGGACAAGCAAGGTACAGATACAGGGGTGGGGCGAAGGAATCGAAAAAGGCTAAAAGGTAGAGATAAAACAATGGATGGAAATACATTTAAAAATAATGGAAATAGGTGGGAAAGGAAAACCTATATAAATTATTTGAAAAAAAGGGGGGAATCAGAAAGGGGGTGGAGATGGAGGAGGGAGTTCTAAAGATCTAAAATTGTTGAACTCAATATTCAGTCCGGAAGGCTGTAAAGTGCCTAGTCAGAAGATGAGGTGCTGTTCCTCCAGTTTGCGTTGAGCTTCACTGGAACATTGCAGCAGGCCAAGGATGGACATGTGGACATGAGAGCAGTGTGGAGTGTTTAAATGGCAAGTGACAGGGAGGTCTGGGTAATGCTTGCGGACAGACTGAAGGTGTTCTGCAAAGCGGTCACCCAGTCTGCGTTTGGTCTCTCCAATGTAGAGGAAACCGCATTGGGAGCAACGAATACAGTAGACTAAATTGAGGGAAGTGCAAGTGAAATGCTGCTTCAATTGAAAGGAGTGCTTGGGCCCTTGGACGGTGAGGAGAGGGGAAGTAAAGGGGCAGGTGTTGCACCTTCTGCGGTTGCATGGGAAGGTGCCGTGGGAGGGGGTTGAGGTGTAGGGGGTGATGGAGGAGTGGACCAAGGTGTCCCGGAGGGAATGATCCCTGCAGAATGCTGCTGGTGGGGGGGTGAAGGGAAGATGTGTTTGATGGTGGCATCATGCCGGAGTTGGTGGAAATGGCGGAGGATGATCTTTTGAATGCGGAGGCTGGTGGGGTGATAAGTGAGGACAAGGGGGACCCTATTATGTTTCTGGGAGGGAGAGGAAGGTGTGAGGGTGGATGCGTGGGAGATGGGCCGGACACGGTTGAGGGCCCTGTCAACCACCGTGGGTGGAAAACCTCAGTTAAGGAAGAAGGAAGACATATCACAGGAACTGTTTTTGAAAGTGGCATCATCAAAACAGATGCGACGGAGGCGAAAGAACTGAGAGAATGGGATGGAGTCCTTACAGGAAGCAGGGTGTGAGGAGCTGTTGTCGAGGTGGCTGTGGGAGTCGGTAGGCTTATAATGGATATTGGTGGATAGTCTATCACCAGAAATTGAGAGAGAGAGGTCAAGGAAGGGAAGGGAAGTGTCAGAGATGGACCATGTGAAAATGATGGAGAGGTGGAAATTGGAAGCAAAATTAATAAATTTATAATTAATAAATAATAAATAATTATAAATAATATTAATATATTAATATAATATTAATAAATATTTATTAATTTTGCTTCCAACGTACCCTTCCACTCCTTTCTCCCTCCCTCATTTTTCTTTCTAATTTCCCCTGAATGCATGGGAAAGAGAAAAGAGAGTTCTGATGCAATGTCTTCAACCTGAAATCTTAACCTCGTTTCTTCCTCTACAGGTCCTATCTGACCTGCCAAGTATTTTCAGCCTCTTCTGTTTTTATTCAATATATCCTACTAATGCAGATGGTGGCCCTTTGTCAGCACTGGAAAAGGGAAGGCTTAAATGAAACAAAGAGGCGAAAGAAGAAGACATGTGCCATCCGAGCAAGTTTTGGCGAAACCAAACCCTAGTGTATGCAGCCATTTAAAGATGTCAAGCTTTGCCTATTCTGGATTTGCCTAACATGGGTATGGGTGGGATGTAGACTGGCTGTGCGTTGTGTTATAGAGGAGCAAGTTCAGTTCACCATTACAGTGTCGAATATCCCACGTTGATAAACCCTCCCAAATCCAAAACTGTTGTATTCCTATCTTCTTCAGGTGGAAAGCCCAATCTGAAACCGGCTACGCAGTTTGTTAAGCAATAAATCTAGACCCATCTTTTTGTTTACTTGTCCCATAACCACTCCATTTTGCCTTGCACCATCACCCCCTTTGTCATCTAATTTCTCCTGCCTTCCATCCCATAACAGACCTTTGCCTTTTGTTCTTCTGCCCTCCCCTCTTTCCCTGCCTCTGAACTTGCTCAAATGCAGTCATGTCTCTTAGCTCTCACCGGCTCCAATGAAAGGCTATTGACCTGAAATATTAACTGTTGCCATCGCCACAGATACTGCCTGACCTACTGCGTGTTTCCAGCATCTGTGTTTTTATTTAAGGTATCTCCAATATCCAGTGGCTACAAGGCTTCTCTTGATGCATCGATAGGAAAAAGCTGCCCTAACTGGTTACCCTGTTCAAGGCAGATAATAGATGAGTGGGAATGGAAAATATTGTTCAAATGGAGTGGCTGGTGTTTAGTTGGGGGTTTGCACTCAGACATATTTTTCTAGTAGAGCAGACAGTGCTTTAGTCTGCATCTAATCATGCTATACTTGACCAGCAATATTAACCTTAATGTAAATGCTTGAATCAGATATAGGTCACCTGAAACGCTATGGTCCATCCTATAGCATTAAATACATTCACAAAAAACCCCTCATGAAATAGACTATTGCCTGAGTGAAACTAAATGAATACTTTTAAAAAATCATAATCAAGGGATAAATTAGTATAGAAACATAAATTACAAACTTCACCACAAGAAGTGCTGGCTTCCTCTGATGAATGCTGAACTTCTTAATGCAGCTTATATTGTTTTCACAATGAAAGACAAGCACTCAATTTTACCATAAGGTGGAAGAAATTCACCATAACAACTCCAGTGTCAGCTTAATGCAATGGTCGTTATTTTGGCATTGAATCACAAAGATGTGGATTTAAGCTCTATCCCAAGACTTGGGTGCACAAATCTAGACTTACATTTCAGTGCAATACTGACAGAGTTGCACTATCAGAGTGGGTGCAGCCTTATACATAACACAGTCAAGCAAATGTACATCTACCTGTTCTAGTGGGTTTTTTTTAATTCATCGCTGGCTTGGTTAATATTTATTGCCGATCCTTAATTGCCCTTGAGCAGGTGGTGGCGAGTCACCTTCTTGAACCTCTGCAGTGCATGTGGAGTTGATACACCCACAGTGTTTTTAGGAAGGAAGTTCATTCCTTTTTAGACTTTCTAGCAGTTTGATACAATTTAATGGCTTGCTAGGCCATTTCAGAGAGTGATTAACAGTCAACAACATTGCTGTGGGTCTGGAGTCACATGTAGGCCAGACTGGGTAGATTTCCTTCGTAAGTGAACCAGATGGGTTTTTACAACAATGGTTTCATGGTCACCATTACTGATACTAGTTTCTAATTCCAGATTTTTATTAATTGAATTTAAGTTCCACCAGCTGCTGTGGTGGGGTTTAAATTCATGCCCCCAGAGCACTGGCCTGGGCCTCTGGATTACTAGTCCAGTGACATGACAACTACACCACTACCTCCCCCTTAAAAGACCTCAAAGCAGTAGCAGAGGAGCTCCCATGGTGTCCTAGCCAACATTTATCTACCAAAATACTATAGGCAGCCTAATCATTCATCTGACTTCTATGTGTGGGGCCTTACTGTGTGCAAGTTGGCTGTCCTAATTGCATACATCGCAAAAGTGATGGCACTGCAGAGTCATTGATTGGTGGAGATATGCTGTGGGACATCCTGAAAACATGATAAGGTATATTATTTAAATACTTTTTCTTAGGCAACCAGCATTTTCACACAAGCAGAGTTTCACAGTAATTGGAAGAAAAGGCAAAAAAAAGGACCTCGCATCTCAATGTTTCAAGTATTTTCTGTTTTTGTTTCAGCCTCTCAAGCATTCGTTGTACTTGTTTCGAATGAACTTTCTGTTCTTCCCAGTTCCGACAAAACACCCAAAATGACAACTCTCTCCAAAGTTGCTGTCTCCTTTGCCCTGTTTACAGCACTTTCAATTTTACTTTCATTACAACAGGATAACCAGTTTTTCCTGCATCTGATAATAATTGGATGCATCACAAAGTGTAAGATAGAAACATGAGGCAATATGCAGCTTTTATTTTTGTTACAGTGTTGACAAATGTTATTGTTATTCCAGGATAAATTGACGTTAATTTATAATTACAGGCTTTATGTTTTCCACCCCCCCAAATGGCATTAAACAGTTTGTACTCTATTGCTTTTAAATGAGACTTCATTGCAGTGTTATCATGCTATACGCTGTGCTACATGTTATTTAATAATGACACTTTGATCTTAGTTCAGGTTTCAAGGCACTAAATCTGAGCAAATGTAGATTTAAAATGTACTCATGCATCTACACGCAGAAGCCATATTCTGCCCAGAAAATGAGAGTCAGGGGAGCTTTCCAGAATTTGAAAGTATTCAGTAGATGCTGTTATCAGGCCTAGCTGGATATATATTTCTGCTTCAGTCTCCCTAATGCATCAGTAAAACTTGCTGATTCCACTGAAATAATACAAAGAGCGTCCTTTTATCACTTCCCCTGGCTGAAATTCAAACCTATTATAAACAACAGCCAAGTGATCCACATGTTCTATCTTTCTCCCAAAGAAAATCTCTACCATTTACATATTGGACTTAAATCCTGAGATATACATTCAAAGCAGCCTTGTAAAGCAGAACAGCCCGAGATTTAATTTCATGAGGTAACTCAAGCTACTTTCGTACACAGTTAGTTGCTGCTAGTGATTTGGCTTTTTGTTTAAAAATGTAAACTTCTGTTATGTGACAAATAAGGTCCTGCTTGCATCAACCCTATGCCTTGCCTGGTATCCAGGCACATGCCTATGATGTCACAGTTAGTCCAATATGGACTTGGTAACATCCCAAAAATAAAGATCAAGTCAGACAAAGATAAGGTCAATCACATTTCATAATTGAGAACATTTTGCTGCTTCACTTTAAAGGTGAACTGCATTTTGTTGCAGGGGAGGTATGTGAATGAGATGAAGAGGGCACTTTCAAAGGGGCAGCAGAAGCATGATAGGCCAAATGGCCTCCCTCTGCACTACAAAATATTACATTACTTCATAATAATGCTGTTATTTTAGATTCAACTATTAATGTGTTACCGCAATTAAAAGTAACAATGCAGGTTAATAAGGCCACAAAAAGCAAACAAAGCACTGGGTTCATTTCTAGATGGATAGAATTTAAAAGCAGAGAAGTTAAGTTAAAATTGCATCGAACCTCGATTAGAGCACACATGCAGTACTGTGAACAGTTCTGGTCTCCAAGGTTATAAAAAGTAAATATAGAGGCATTGGAATAGGTGCAAAAAATTACTAGAATGATAAGAGAACTGAGATGTTATACCTAACAGGAAAGATTGAATAAGGTGGGCTATTTTTTGTAGAAAAGAGAAGACTGAGGCTGACCTGATAGAGATCTTCAAGATTATGAATGGCTGTGACAGGGTAGAACATTCGATAAGGCCAAAACCTGGGGGAATTAAAAACAAGACAGTTACTAATAAACGGAATAGAGGATTCAGGAGAAACTTCTTTATCTAGAGAATGGTGAGAATGTTACCACTAGATGTGGTTGAGATGAATAAAATAGGTGCATTTAAAGGGAAGCTGGATAAACACACAAGAGAGAAAGAAACAGTTGTGGGTCTATGAAGAGAAATGGGAGGAAGCTCCATATGGAAGATAAACACTAGCAAGGACCTGATAGGTCAAATGACCTGTTTCTGTGCTTTAATTACCTGGCAATGCCATACACAAAGATCACAGCAACTAAAACTTAAACCACTTTAAGGCAAGTATGTTAACCTCCAAAATAGTGAGCTGTAATGTTCAGACAAACAGAGCATCAGGGTTTAAATTTCTGTGCTAATATTTCTAGGCCGATTTTGCACTACAAACAAAGATATGACAAACCTTTGAATTTTAAATTAGCTGGCACTACCGTACAGTAGGTAGAACATACTCTCTCCTTTCCCTTTACTTCAGTACCACCTACCACTCATTTCCCTGTCATCACATTTGCGTCCAATAGAAAACCTTAGATTAGATTTTGCTTTTCCGCCCTGTCCCTCACAGAAGCCAAATAAAAATAATAACCCTCCCCCCACCAATATAATAAATACAAGTGCCCAGGTGCTGTAACAACTATGTCACTTTCTATAATAACATTGAACCCACTGTCCAGCACACACACACACATACCCCTGGTATTCCCTGCGAAGACAGTTTAAGAATGCTTGCAAGTTATCAACTAAAAGGGACCGATTGTATGTGAACTTTAACAATGAGCCAACATTCCAGGCGAGATGAGGTGCAGTCTTCCTTCAGGCATTTGTAGGCCCTTCTTTTTGCATACTGTCACAAATCAATAATTGTAATAATAATAATAATAAAGGTCTTGTTTCTTCAAGGCTCTGCAATGTAACGAATCTTCTGCGAGTAGATCAGGTCGACAATGTACAGAATGAGGTTGATGTAGGTGAAGATGGCGATGATCAGCTGGCTATCCCAGGGGCAGTCCCCCATTGAGCAACTGGGTGGCCTGTCCATTGAGCCATACTTGTTGTCAAAGCAGAAGATGGGCCAGATGACCGCGGCGCTCAGGTACAGCAGGGTGGCCAGGAAGGTGTAGAGGACCACCACCCTGTCGAAGGGGCACCTCAGCATGCCAGTTCTCCCGGAGACATTGAGGGCAATGACCAGGGCGGTGAGGATGAAGCAGATGGAGTAGACCACCACACACCACTGGGTGGCTGTGTAGCGACTGTACTGGCTGCCATTCAGCAGGGCTCCGAAGATGATGCAGGCTACGTAAGCCTGGACCACCTTGAGGAGCCCAGAGGTGGTGGCCATGTAGGCACCGATGTGACCGGGTTTGGCCCGGGTCAGGTGGATCTCCACCGCATAGGCGATGCAGGCGACAGCCGAGGAGGCGGTGGCTGAAATCCTGAAGTTCCGGGACTGACAGTCCTGGCAGTCCAGCTCCACGAAGTAGATGGGGTAGATGACCGTGGCCGTCACGTACATGAGGGTGGCCAACATGGCGAAGGAGATGGTGAAGTTGTCCCAGGAGATGGTCAGGCAGCTGTGGAGCCGGGTGAACTCGAAGGAAAGGATCAGGGCGCTCAGGGCCAGGCAGAAGCACCAGGCGAACATGCAGAAGTGGCCGTAAGCGGCGCCGAAGCCTCCGTCGTGGGCGACCAGGCTCAAGGTGATACATCCAAAGACGGTCTGCAGGCAGCGGAGCGCCCCCAGCGGGGACAGCAGGGCCGAGGTGTTCAGATAGGGACCTCCCGTCTCCATAATCCGCAAATACACACACACACAAACACACACAGTGCACCCACCACCCACCCACCCCCACCCCCCAGCCTCACACCCCAGTCCCTTTTAGCCGGAGCTCCGCTTGTGGACCGAGTTCGTGCGCAGCGGAGTTTTCAGGCTATTCTGGACGCTGCGCCTGGTGACATTGCCCGCAGCTGCCGCTTGTTCTGCTGCTGGTATTTGACCATATGCCCTATTAATAGAGCGGCATGTCAGGGAGGGAGGGAGGACACTCCACATCCCCAGTCACTGCAGCCACTGGTGCATCAGCGAATTCCCCAGCGCCCGCTCTAATCCAATGCATCTCTGCTGAAGCTGTGATTCACTCAAACCCCCACTTGTATCGGTGTTTACATAGCTTTTTAAAACAGTGGGGGGGCGGGGTGGGAGGGGTGGTGGTGGTGGCATCGCCCTCCTGACAGGGGCAAACATGATCATGTTGGCTTGCATTCTGCTTACGGTGGGAGGGGGCCAGGCTGGGCTTTGAAATATTGGGGGAGGTGGGGGAGGGAGGAAGGGGGGGGGGGGGGGGGGGGGGTGGTGGGGGGCGGTTGGGCGGTGGTGACCAGAGATCAGGAAAATTCCGAAATTGGAAAGGGGGATGGGGCTCCAGGTTGCAGGGGAGGTGCAAAGAGACTGAGGATCATGGGGAAAGAGAGAGAGACTGGGGAATGGAGGTTCAAGGGGAGTGAAGGGGGGAGCGGGAGCGAGGGGTGGGGGGAAAGTGAGGGGCTAGTATCTGGGGGATAAGTCAGGGGGGAGAAAGGTGTTGGAGGTGGGTGTGGGGAGCAGCATTTCCTGCAGAGCCAGGAGCAGCGGCAAAGGTGGTGAGTGGAATCTGGGGATTGCACTCTGGACAAACCACGAATGATGGAGACCCCTCCCCCCCCAACACACACCCCCCACACACACCCCCACACACACACACCCACACACACCCCCCCACACACACACACACACCCACACCCCCCTACATACACACATCCCACACACCCACACCCCCCTCACACACACACCCATAACCCCGCCACACACACACCCCCCCCACACACACACACACACCTCCCCCCACACACCCATACCCCCCAACACACACATCCGACACACCCACACCCCCCACACACCCACACCCCCCCCACACACACACACCCCCCACACACACACCCCACACACACACACACCCACACACACACACACACCCCTCCCCCCACAAACCCACACCCCCCAACACACACATCCGACACACCCACACCCCCCACACACCCACACCCCCCCACACACACACACACCCCGCACACACACACCCCACACACACACACACCCACACACACACCCACACACACACACACACCCACACACACACCCACACACACACACCCCACACATACACACACCCCCACACACACACCCCCACACACACACCCCAACCCACCCACACCCTCCACACACACAAACACACACCTCACACACACCCCCAACACACCCATACCCCCCCACACACACCCACACCCCCCCACACACACACACCCCCACACACACACACATCCCCACACACACACACACCCACACACTCCCCCCACACACACACACCCACACACAGACACACCCCCCCACACACACACACCCCGGCCACACACACCTACACACCCCCCACACAGCCCCCCCACTCACTCACACACCCCCACACACCCCCCCACACCCACACATCCCACACACACACACACACACCCACACACAGCCCCCCACACACCCCCCCACACATACACCCCCATACCCACACCCCCCACCACACACACACCTCCCGACACACACCCCCCTAAACACACACAGCCCCCACACACCCACACCCCCCCACACACCCACATCCCCCATGTACCCACAACCCCCCTTGATTTCACACTCCCCAATTTCAAACCCACCCCATTTTCACAGAATTTCAGACACACCCCTGACTTCAGGCACACCCACCCCAATTTCAGATTACCCCTGATTTCAGCCTCCCTGATTCCATGCCCCCCAATTTCAGATCCCCTGACCAGATCCCCCTGATTTCAGAGCTCACCCCCCCCAGGACTTCAGACCCCCTTGATATCAGAGCTCACCCCCCCCCCCCATGATTTCAAAGCCCCCTTGATTTCAGAGCTCACCCCCATGATTTCAAACCCCCCGATTTCAGAGCTCACCCCCCATGATTTCAGACTCCCCTGATTTCAGAGCTTACCCCCATGATTTCAGATCCCCCTAATTTCAGAGCTTCCCCAACCCATGATTTCAGACCCCCCCCCGATTTCAGAGCTTACCCCCATAATTTCAGATCCCCCTAATTTCAGAGCTTCCCCAACCCATGATTTCAGACCCCCCCGATTTCAGAGCTTACCCCCATGATTTCAGATCCCCCTAATTTCAGAGCTCTCACCCCCCATGATTTCAGATCCCCCTGATTTCAGAGCTCTCACCCCCATGATTTCAGATCCCCCTAATTTCAGAGCTTCCCCAACCCATGATTTCAGACCCCCCCCCCCGATTTCAGAGCTTACCCCCATGATTTCAGACCCCCCTGATTTCAGAGCTCACCCGCATGATTTCAGATCCCCCTGATTTCAGAGCTCTCACCCCCCCATGATTTCAGATCCCCCTGATTTCAGAGCTCTCACCCCCATGATTTCAGATCTCATTGATTTTGGACCTTCCCCAACCTATGATTTCGGATCCCCCTGATTTCAGATCTCACCCCCCCCATGATTTCGTAAAAAAACCCGAAGGCCGCTTGGCCTTTTCGCCTGCCCGCCAACCATAAGGTTGGACGGGCAATGAAAAATTTAATTAAATTATTACTTTAATGGCCTTAATCGGCCTGTAAATTGTCAGTGGGCGCGCTGCCAACTCTGTGCCCGCCCGCCAACTGAAATATCGCACAAGTAGGTGGTGACATCAGGACGCTCGCCTGACATCATCGCGCGTCATTTTATGCTCATTCAGATCGGGCACGCACCCGCCTGACGAGTGAAAAGCTCCGGCCCCTCTGGCCCTGGTCATTTCAGCAGCATTGGAGAGGAAAGGGAAGCTGGAGATGGGGAAGTAATTTGCCAGAATAGAGAGATCACGAAATGTTTCTTTGAGAATTTTTGTTTTTATTCTTTGAAAGAAATGACTACTTAGCTAGAAAGGGGGAACGCAGTAGATGTAGTGTATCTGGACTTTCAGAGGACATGGGGTCAGGTGTCTCACCAGGGCTCCTGGTTGCAACCTGGGGTCAAATTTTCATCTTCAGTTTGTGAAACGCAAGTCAGGCCATTTCCTGATTTGTAAACTGCACCCACGCATGGTGTCCAAACTCACCCGCTACTTTCGTCAATTTCAACAGGAGGTGGGTGCTGGATGCCGTCTAGTCGGCTATGATTGGGCTCAGGATTGTGTTTGGGACCAGAACACATTCCGAGGCAAAGGTGAGTTTCTGTCCATAAAAGGGCACCAAGCACCCACAGGTCAGCCCAGATGTAGTCTTGACCCACTCCTGGAGCTGACTTGTGACCATGTAAGTGTAAGTACCTGTATTTGTTTGCTGCCCTGTGTGAACTGTCCCAATGACTGCATTCCCTTCGTAATTCATGTGTTCATTGTTTTATGCCAGTATTGACACTCTGTACTATCTTGTCACTTTCCTGCTGCATCAGTCTTATGATGCTTACCCCTGTTAGTCTCTGATATTTGAACGAATGTCATGCAAAGCTCTGCAAACCGCTCCAGCAGCACACTCCACCTGCGGCGCCCCTCACTCCAATTCACGTGCTCTCAACCCACCTTGAGGCGTTCCACCCTCTGAGGGTGCAGCAAACCAAACAACCACCCCCCCCCCTCCCCCAGCCCCAGAGGCACCACAAGGAAGCCACCAAGTCTCCTTCATGCCCCTCACCACCCTCTCACGAGCCACGAGATCCAGCCAGCAAACCTTTGCCAGCCACAGCTTTCTCTCCCATGCCGCCCACAGAGCAACACCAGCCCCTCAGGAGCTTCACACTCCGCGAACTATGTGATGATTAAAGGCGTCGCTCGTACACGCACTGACTCATGGACCTCCTCGTATCTAATCCCAGCACGGCCGACGCTCAAAGCATGCGGGACTCCCGGGAACAGGCTACTCCGCAGCTCTCCGAACAGGATCTGCACCAAGATGGAGGCTCATAGGAACTCAGGGCCCATGTGGCCTCCTAGTTCCACCAAAGTAGCCTGGCTTAAGACCACAGGGGTGCTGAGTGCCTTGGCACAGCACCTGAGAACCTGGACCCAGTGCAGTAAGAGCTATGGTAAGGTGAATGAGGTTCTCCTCTTAACACGTACAGCCTGGCCTTGCTGTGTGCAGCATGGCCGGCCCCGTGTCTACACTGTACACATGATGCTCGGCAATGAGGCAGCAGCAAACCTCCATGGCCAAGGGGGAACAATTTATGCTCATGGGAATGGAGGAAATTGGTGGAGAGAATGTGAGACCCCTTGCAGACGTCTCCAAGCCTTGAGGGGACCGCACTTCTCCCTTTCTATCTTTGCCTTTCAGGAGGAGAGAGCCCACAGTTTGGGGGGGTGCTGAGGGCTGAAGTTGGGCCCCCAAACCTGAAAAGGTGGGAAGGAAAGGGAGGGTACCTCCTTTGCCCTGTGCACATTGGGGGCACCATTCCCAAGATGGTACCCCCTTTTCTGCCTCCCATCCATCCTCCAAAACCTGACACCCCCCCCCCCCCCCCCGCCATGGACCACAATTCCTCCCCATCCAAAACCCCTGGGACTCACTTTTGAGTCCACTTGCTACGATCGTTCTCTGGGACTGAGCGTAGTTCCAACAGTGACCACTACCGAGCTCTGGAGCTGCTGGGACTCAGACTGGCCGGTAGCTCTCGTGGGCAGGACCTCCTGTCCCTGAGGGGTGGAAGCCCCACTCTCATCTCACTAAGGCTGCCCCCAGTGAGCAATGCGCCTCCCCTGGGTAACGTTCAGCTCTCCCCACCGTCTCTGAAATCTCCTCCAGTCCCACAACCCTTCAAGATGTGTGAACTGCTCCAATTTTGGTTTCGGACGTGGTCCCTGATTTTCACAGCTTCATCCTTCAGCTGCTTAGGCCCTAAGATCCAGAATTTCCTGCCTGGGTCTCTCCACCTCTCAACTTTAAGATGCTTCTTAAAACCTGCCTCTTCGACAAAGCTTTTGGTCACCTGCTGTAATATCTCCCCATGTGGCTTGGTGTTAAACATGGTTTGATGATGCTCCAATGAAGCACTTTGGGGATATCTTACCAAATTAAAGGTGCTATATAAATGCAAGTTGTTGTTTTTGTACGTGACCTTTTTTTTAACTGCTTCAGACAGATACATGGTGCAGAAATGCTAGGAAAGTCTTTCCATTGCAAACTAAGAAACCAATTCCCACATTCCCAATAATAGGCGTGCAGTTGGCAAAACTGCTATAGAGAAATGCAATAGTCACAATGAGGCTGGAGTGTAATGGCAGTCCAAATATGTTAGGAATGGAGACTCGATTCCTTCCCTTAAAGGGTTGGAATTTCAATCTGTCCACAGCCATTTACTCGGTTATCTGACAGTGGAACAATGGCTTCCCAACACCGGAAAAGAACTCGAATTCCACTAAATGGGCCAAATTCATTCGATTTTCAGGGTGCATTTACATCATAAATGCGACTTGATACAAAGCTCAGCCACTTGCCGGTGCAGACATGATGGGCCAAATGGCCTCCTTCTGTGCTGTTAAAACTCTGTGACTCTGTGACTTTGTACCAATGCGACAGTTCTTCAACAACGGCGCCTTGACCACCCCGAGGCACTTCATAAGAGCTTTAACAAACATTAACAAAAATAAAAATAGCTGGAAAGACTCAGCAGGTCTGGCAGCATCTGCAGGGAGGAAGACAGTTAACGTTTTGAGTCCGTGTGACTCTTCATCAGAATAATGTTAACAAACATTATTTGACACCAAACCACAATTTAGGACGGGTGACCAAAAGCTCGGTCAAAGAGGTTTTAGGGAACATCTTAGAGGAGGAGAGAGGGTTAGGGAGGCGGAGAGGTTTAGGAAGGGAGTTCCAGAGCTTAGGACCTAGATACCTGAAGGCATGGCTGCGCTAAGGAAATCGGAGATGCACAAGAGACCAGGACTGGAGAAGCTCAATTCTCGGAAAGCTGGGGAGCAGTGGGGGTGGGGGTTGGTTTCAGAGATAGAGAGTGGCAAAGCCATCATGTGATCAGACAGAAAAGGATGTTAAATTGCAGGACTGAGAGCCAGTGAGGGATGGACAGGACTAGGACACAGGCAGCAGAGTTTTGGGTGAGCTTGAGTGTAAAACAGTGTGTCAATGCAGTCAGAATTCAGTGTTAGGGCCGAAACTGATACTGGGACAAAACAAAGTGGAGGAGGGAGTTACACTCCATTTTGTTTTGGAATCAGATCAGGCCCCCACACCTGATATATGGTCCACCAATCGGAGTGATGCCAGATCCACATTGCATTGACATTAAACTGGTGGTGTGAATGTGCTGTTGTGACTCTCACTCGGAGGCTGGCAACGCCCGATTCCCAATTCATCTTCTTGAGCACGGGGTGGGGGGGGGTAGCAGCTCAAAAGAGGCCAGTCAGGTCACACAAATCAGTAACATAGTGAATCACCAAACAGGTTTAATGATGGATAGTCTCACCGTCACTGTAAAATACAGCCAGTTTTCAAATCCAGATCAAATAGCAGCCATCCTGATGCAGCTCTCTGAAAAATTAAACAAGCAAACCAACTATTTCTCTTGGAAAAACTCAGCAGGTCTAGCAGCATCTGCGGAAAGAAACACAGTTAACGTTTCGAGTCCAAATGACCCTTCAATAGAACAGAAGTTCTGCTGAAGGGTCATTCGGACTCGAAACGTTAACTGTGTTTCTCTCCGTAGATGCTGCCAGACCTGCTGAGTTTTTCCAGGTATTTTTGTTTTTGTTTTGGATTTCCAGCATCCGCAGTTTTTTGCTTTTATCCAGCTACTTCTCTTGCTGTGTATGGCTATTTTTTTTTTCAGGCTTTTTAAGTGGCAAGTGGCAAGTGGCAGACTCGCCTGAGCAGCACAATGATCCCGACAAGCTGCGACTGGTTTGGAATTACAGACGTGTGTTTGCCAGTGGAAACAGTGTCTTCCCTCCGAGTTCAATCGTGGCTCTGTGGCAATGAACCAGAATACCAGGTACGTCCAATATACTCCTTGCCCTGTTTGATACACAGCATTGTCATTGAGAATCAACCAGGGAGCCTCAGGCAGCTGAAGACACAAGGGACACCAGCTATTGCCAGAGGTCGGCAAAGCCTAGCTCTGCAGCCTCATGGGGCTCGTCAAGGGCTGAAATGCAGCTCAGGCTGGTGACTGTTTGGAGTTGGGAATTCTTTGCCGGAGGCTCACAGTAACTTGAAGAGTTTGGCCTGTCCATCTTCAGATCTAATCGCCTGTGTCAGTTTTATGTCTTGAGCCTATGAGTTCGCTAGTCGAGTAAACTCGGATTGCATGCCTTCATATACACTTGTTAGTTGATGTTCACTATCAATAACGGAGAGAGACCGACATAAGAACAAACTGTGATTGTTTATTGCAGCAGAAGAAAGAGCACTAAATCCTCCAGCTCTAGACTTACGGTTAACCAGGAGCACACGCTGTACATTGATTGGTCAGTACTGTCACACAGTTAGTCCACTTGCATTCTCTTAAAGATACATGGCACTCCACTTTACCACGTTTAGCCAGTGTGTTCGGGTATAAATTTCATAAGAAGCGAGTTGAGAAGCCAACAGAACAATGAAAGTTTATAGTTCTGCTTGAAAATTAAAGCAGGAGCACATTGTCCAACTATTGAAGAACTCTCCAAAAAAACTCTCCAAAAACGCACTAAAAAGTAGGTTATTTCTTCATTTCCTATTTCTGGCAGCCAGACTTTTCTTTATGCACATTTAAATTTGCCTATTTCCTTTTCCAGCATTTATCTATTTTTTAACATTCTAGCCACTATAATGCATTTAATTTTAGTTAATCTTTGCTTTAAAAATGATAACAATGGTATTACTTATAACAACTTTAACACAATAAATAGATACCAAAATACATGCAATGAATTTTTTTTAGAGCAAAAGATATATTCATATATTTAACCATATTGAGTAGCAGCATTGTGGCTCTGAAGGTATCGCTTGTTTGACTGAATTTTAAAAACAGCCCTTTGTGTTATTCAGCCTGGTGACCCTTGAGTCAAACGAACCCGCATATGAAGAACTATTAAAGAGCCACTAGAGGGCAGACAAGGGCAGTCTGAGTTTTCCTGATCGATCCTGATGTAGATACCTAGCTGGTGATCTGTGCTACTTGTTCCTAACACTTGAGTCCTTCCTTTACTCAGACGCAAGTATCTGTGCATAATCGACAGCTCCGCCTCCACCTTTTGCCTTCCTGATATTTTTCAGGCAGGCTCAGAGAGTTAAATCCAGCTGGGCTTGCAGAACCCTTTCGAGGCTGTTACTTTCCCTCAAAGATCTAAGGCTAGGTAATATGATTCGCGAAAAAAAAAGAGCAATGGGCATAAAATACTCGATTCTTGTCGCGGGAGAATGTTATGAAGTGAAACATTCACGTTTTTAGTTGTTCTGGAATGTTCTGCAAACTAGTGCAGAGAAAGAAATTAATTCGACAGAAGGTAGAGGAATATAGGCCTGGAACAGTTTCTGTGTGAGCCTTAAATGTGGACCAAAAGACTTGAAGGCTATGAGTATGAGTATGGGTACGTTTGGGTATGATGCACGATAGTGCTGGTGTTCTGGTGCTTCATTCATAGCTACCCTTTGTGTGGGGTCGTGAACACTGAAAACTGGAGGATTATTCACATGTGGCCCTCAGACAGTGGTCACTGATTGGGAACGAGACCCTGTCTGACCACTCTTTTTCCCCCTGCCCCCAGCCCTACAACTGCCGGACTCAGAGGGGAGGGTGTTATGCAAACCGAGCTATTCCAACAGATAAAAGGGTGTAAAACAAAAATAAAAATACCTGGAGAAACTCAGCAGGTCTGGCAGCATCTGCGGAGAGCAGCACAGTCAACGTTTCGAGTCCGAATGACTCTTCAAAAAAAAAAGGGGGGGATCGGAAAGGGGGTGGGGATGGAGGAGAGAGTTCATGATCTAAAATTGTTGAACTCATTTTAGATCATGAACTCTCTCCTTCATCCCCACCCCCTTTCCGACCCCCCCCATTTTTTTCCCAATAATTTATATGAATTTTTCTTTTCCCACCTATTTCCATTATTTTTAAATGTATTTCCATCCATTGTTTTATCTCTACCTTTTAGCCTATTTCGATCCCTTCACCCCACCCCCACTAGGGCTATCTGTATCTTGCTTGTCCTGCTTTCTACCCTTAATTAGCACATTCCTTACATAATGTCACCACCTTCAACACCTCTTTGTCCTTTTGTCTGTGATATCTTTTGGTTATCTCTACCTATCACTGGCCCTCTATCCAGGTCTACTTGTCCCACCCCCCCCCCCCCCCCTTAAACCAGCTTATATTTCACCTCTTCTATTCTTACTTAGTTCTGTTGAAGAGTCATACAGACTCGAAACGTAAACTGCGCCCCTCTCCGCAGATGCTGCCAGACATGCTGAGTTTTTCAAGGTATTTTTATTTTTGTTTTGGATTTCCAGCATCCGCAGTTTTTTGCTTTTATCTTAGATAAAAGGGTGTGGCCCTTTTACCTGTAACCAAATGTAGCAGTGTAGAAATAAATCAAAGCTATTCCTCTCTTAGATGCCCAAGCTTCTCAAGAAAGCACAGCAGTGTTTCCTTTAAAAGATATGTAAAAAGGTAAGTCAGAGTCTCTGGTGTTGTCTCAGGTCTGGCATCCAAATCACAACTTTCTTTTAAAATACCTTGAAGTTAATGACAAGGTGTAAATTTAACACATGCCACAGGTCTGTTCAGTTTTTGGTATTTTACCCAAGACAAACAAGGTGACATCAGTGGGGGAAAATGGTATGGAGGCAGAAAGTCAGCCATGACCCAGTTAAATGGAGGAGCAGGCTCGAGGGGCTGAGTGGCCTATTCCTGCTCCTATGTTCCTAAACACGGGTGTGTAATGTGCTAAATTTGGAAATGGCAGATAGGATTCCTGTGGGGACCGAGAGGGAGAATATTTACTGTTTAAATCAGAGTGGAGAATTTCATAATATTTCTTAAACCATGTTGGGCTAAAAATTGGTCTGCGCCATTACCCTGGCAGGGGTTCACAATTCACGATCTGCCTGTGTCAGTTTTGGTAGAGGCAGGCAGCACACAAACTTGGCGCTACCAGCTCATTTACCTGATTATAGTGAAGGGCTGAGCATCTGCTGCGCTGTCGGCTGCCTCTGCGCTCAGCAGGGGGCCAAGCAGCATGTGTTAACAGCACGTGGTGCATCCCAGCCTTCTGTTCTTAAAGGTAGCCTGTCCCTCTCTAAGGGAACCCGCCCTGAATTACAGGAGGCTGTTGCTGGATGATATCACTGCAATTCTAAACAAGGGAAGAGAGAGGGGTGGGGGGGGTGGGGGGCAGAGTCACATATGTGGTGCCGGAGGCCTTCACGGTGGAGATGGACAAGAGGAGAGGTTCCATGATTCTCTTGGGCCACCTTCAGAGGGATTTAGGAGCAGGTGGGCAGGGAAACTTGTTCCTGGCATCTGGCACTGAAGACCTGGCGGCAGTGCCTCAGGAGGTTTAGTGACCTCACGCAGGTTGGTCAAGGTCAGTGAAAGCATCTTCACATGATATCTCCTCCCCACCCCTCCACCAAACTCTCACATCGCACAACGCGCCTCAACCACATCGTAACCCAACAGCGTCCCCTGGGCACTCAGGACTCACTCATAACATCCAGACACTCCATCCCCTCACTCTCACACACCTACCAATGCTGCCAACCTCACCCCCTCCTCTGCTTGCCTCCGTGTGCTCCCCCCCCCCTCCCAGCTATTCAGCTGTGGCAGGCACACCCACCCAAGTACAGTCCAATACAATCACTCCCGTGATTGCTTTCTCCTTATTGGGCCGAGGTGGCCCACATTATAAGGGAGAAGAGCAGAGGCAGTGGGGGACAAGGACACTTGCATCCCCTTAACCCCGCGGAGGAAAGAGTCACCGCTTCATGTGCCGTGGCAGAACCCGGGCCTCCAGCATCGCTGACAACATTGAGGATGACAGTACGTTCCTGCCTTTCTGCCCCTTTCTCAACTCCCAGTTCACCCTCATCTGGCATGAAGGGCAAGCTGCAGACAGTGAGAGACTGGAGCTTTCCACTCCTCACTGCCTCCCTCGTGCCTGACAGCATTCGAAACGCAGGCCCCTTTAAGAGTGGACCAGGACTGGGTTCAGAGTGAATCGGGAGCAGGTGATGCTCATTGAAGCCTGGATTTAGGAGCTGGGGTTTTGCCCCCAGCGAGGGACAGGGAAAGGAACCAGAAGAGAATAGCGGAAACTGGTGTTTGTACTGAACTGTAGTTTACCAATAAAACAGTTGTGACTCACGGAGTGTCTTCTGCTACCTGATTTGGTAAATGGATACCCGCCTATTAGACAATCCCAACCTTCCCCTTCTGATTCTCTGCTTTCAGGCACCCAAGCACTCATGCCCACCCAGCCACAATAACCCTGGGAAAGGTGGGAGAGAGCAACAGCACCATACTGATGAAGAGGCCCCATCATCTGACGCTCATGGGCCACCAGCACAGATACTGGCACTGAACTTATCTTACAGAGCAGTATGGCATCGTGTGGTGAGTCACTGTGCCTGAGTGGGTCAGTCAGACCAGGGTAAAGGATGCCAGCTCACCAGAGTGTGAGGTGACAAGAGGATTTGAGCCACAGGGAAGTCAGCTATGTACCTCGACGGGGCAGTATAGAGGGGAACACTGACGGGCTGACACACCCAGATGGTGGATGCACTGGTTGACTGCAGTCACTGGCACGGAGCATGGAGGAGCCCAGCTCCGAGTTGGCAGAGGGCATTTGCAGAGTTTGCCCTCTCTGAAGCCTTGGCTCCATTCCTTTGCCATGCTGCTGAGCCAGCCTCATACCTATAGCAGTTTCTGTGTGACCAGGTCGCCAAATCCTCTATCTTTCCCCTGAGGATGTATCAACAGCCCAAGTCCAGGAACTCACTGCAGGATAAAAGCAAAAAACTGCGGATGCTGGAAATCCAGAACAAAAATAAAAATAGCTGGAAAAACTCAGCAGGTCTGGCAGCATCTGCGGAGAGGAATACAGTTAACATTTTCGAGTCCGTATGACTCTTCAACAGAACAAAGGAAAAATAGAAAAGAGGTGAAATATAAGCTGGTTTAAGAGGGGCGGGGGTGGGACAACAAGAGCTGGATAGAGAGCCAGTGATAGGTGGAGATAACTAAAATATGTCACAGACAAAAGGACAAAGAGGTGTTGAAGGTGGTGATATTATGTAAGGAATGTGTTAATTAAGGGTAGAAAGCAGGACAAGCAAGATACAGATAGCCTTAGTGGGGGTGGGGTGGGGTGAAGTAATTGAAATAGGCTAAAAGGCAAAACAATGGATGGAAATACATTTAAAAATAATGGAAATAGGTGGGAAAAGAAAAATCTATATCAATTATTGGGGGGAAAAGGGGGGGATCGGAAAGGGGGTGGAGATGGAGGAGAGAGTTCATGATCTAAAATTGTTGAACTCTGTATTCAGTCCGGAAGGCTGTAAAGTGCCTGGTCACTGCAAGTCCTCCAGAAACCAGTCCACGCTACTTTACAATAGCAGATGTTACTCAAAATGACCTTACCCGCAAGTTACCCAGCCCTCTGAATAACGTGAGTGTCAGGCCCTCCCTCTCTTGATCCTCACTGAGTGACAAAGTGGATTTGCCTGGTAGACTGGCATGGTACAAACATGGCAGCCAGGCATCACACCAGCTGGTAGGGCCGTGTGACTTCATCAGGAGCTTCTGGTGGATGTGGGGGACACCCACCCTTCCTGAGATGGCAGCATAGCGTGCCAGGAGTGACCGGTAGCGCAGCGTGTGCCCCCAAGGTGCTACCCTCTGTAGCACCATCTCCAGAGGCCGGCAGGGCAGAACTTCATGTGCGTTAGGGAAAGAAAATCAAAATCGGCCAAAAAATGAGCTGGTGATGAGAGTTGCGGTTACAGTATATTTGCGTTGCTGGAGAATGTTAGTCTTTGAGCGCATTATGGAACTTCAGTGGGACCCTTGCCTGCTCCCTCAGACGGACAGAGAGAATCCCATTGCTCAATTTGAAGAACATTCATCTGATCTCCCGGAATTTGCCCCGTAACCAATAACCACTGAGAACAGGCTGGCTGGTCATTTAACTCATTGTTGTTGCTGGACACACAGTGTCTGCCATACCTGCCTGTGCCAACAGTGAATGAACTTTGAAACCAGTAATTCACTGACTCCAGAGCTTCCGGACACACCCTGAAAAATTTACAGGCGCTCTATAAATGCAAGACCGTTTCTTTCTTGCATTATTACACAAATCTCAGTTTAAATGTTCAGCTATTGCCCATTGAGAAGAGGCTGTTAGCATCACAAATGCTGATGCAGGGTGTGCATGCTCATAAGGACAAACTAATTTGAGAGGGTTTAAGGACGGCATTATGCATATTCCCACTATTCTAGCAGATTATGTACACAAAGGACTGTAAAGGGACATATCACACCAGCCACCGAGAGGCAATTTGTAGAATTAGTACAAATTAATAGCACCAAAATATAATTACTATCAGAATGTTGCAAATTTTCCCTGCGTGGTTCAGAAGGGATTTAATCACCTATCTTTTGGATAAGACGTCAAAACAAAGCTTGTGAACCTGCTGAGGTGAATGTAAAGCAGCCGCTGGCATTATCAGAGCAAGTGCCGGGGAGTTCTCCCTGTGCCTTGGCCAACATTCTTCCCTACTGTCACCAGAACAGATGAACTGATCATTCGCCTGTCACTCTTTGTTGCAGTTTGCCTTGTACAAATCGTCTGCTGCGTTCGCCCATGAGGCGATACCAGCTACACCCCAGGAGTTACCCTCTTGGCTGTGGAAACTCTTTGCGACGCCCTGAGGTCATGTACAAATGCCAATGCTTCACAACATGGCGTTAAGGTTTGAGAGGTTAGCAGAAGCTGCATATTCCACTCCTGACGTGAATTCCAGATCCTCGATTTTTTCAACCCCGGCACCTAATTGTTTCAGTTGAGGCGGAAGCTGTTGATATTCAAGATTAGACTGGATGGGTGCATGAAGAAAATGAGGACCAAGATATATGGAAACGGGGCAGTTAATGTGTTTAGGGCTATCTTGTCACATGAAGGGTAAATGCCACCATGGATTGGTTGGTCAAAAGGTCTGATTTTGCATTGTGACTTCGGTGTCAAAGCGCCTAACAAACAGCTGATGGTCCAATGCTGGATAACCTGACAATATCACAAACTGCATTGACACAGCCAGAAAGATATTTACATCAGATTTTTAACTTGTGTAAAATGCTTTAATAATTCTCACCTCTGCTCTGGTGGTCCATACTGTCTGTGAAAAACAGCTTCAGTGGTTCCAGTAAAATGTGTCCTCTGTTGGTTGCACTGTTCTACTCGCTGCAACCACAAGAGGGCAGTGATAGATCACCTTTCATCTCACAATGCCCAGCTGTTTGGACAAAACTCGGGGGTGAAGTTAGTCAAAGGACTGTCATTCGCAAAATGCAGGTTTCTCGTTTTATCCCGAGGATTAGGACAGGTGGGATCAAAAGGGAAAAGAAAATATATTAAAATGAGTGGGAAGCTAAAGATAAACTTTAGCTTGACAGGGTAGATGTGAGAAGTTGTTTCACCCGCCAGGAGAGTCCAGAATGGGGTTCAGCAACCTTAAAAACAGCAAAAAAAAAATGTTAAATATGAGGAAAAAACAGGATAGAGACGCTTTTCAACAATGTTGTAAAGATTTTTATGGAATAAATTGTTAATTGAATGATATTTTCTCAGAAGTACAATGTTCATAAAAGTTAAAAAAGAAACAAGCCATTTAAGTGCCATCAAAATGGGTTTGATCCATCGAGGTTGGGAGCCACAATTGGACTTGTTACCGAGCCACACGTATCTCCAGAGCCGCAGGCTGCACACCCCCTGCTTTAAAACAAGGGGCATGGTCTCAGGATAAGGGGTCAGCCATTTAGGACTGAGATAAGGAAAGATTACTTCACTCAGAGGGTTGTGAATCTTTGGAATTCTCTTATTCAAGAGTGCTCTGGATGCTCAGTCAATAGAGTATATTCAAAACTGAATTGGATAGATTTTTGGGACTCTAAAGGAATTGAGGAATATGGAGAGTGAGCGGGAAAGTGGAGTTTGTGGCTGATGATCAACCAGGGTCTTACCTTCATTTTATTATTTATTCACGGGATGTGGGTGTCGCTGGCTGGGCCCAGCATTTATTGCCCATCCCTAGTTGCCCTTGAGAAGGTGGTGGTGAGCTGCCTTCTTGAACAGCTGCAGTCCCTGTGGTGTAGGTACACCCACAGTGCTGTTAGGGAGGGAGTTCCAGGATTTTGACCCAGCGACAGTGAAGGAACGGTGATATATTTCCTAGTCAGGATGGTGAGTGTCTTGGAGGGGCACCTCCAGGTGGTGGTGTTCCCATCTATCTGCTGCCCTTGTCCTTCTCGATGGTAGTGGTCGTGGGTTTAGGAGTTGCTATCAGAATGAGAGAACAGCATCAAGGGGCCGAATGGACTACTCCTGCTCCTATTTCTTACGTTTCTATTCATGACACTCCCTGTTGAACTTATCCTTGCCAAACTTCCAGAAAAAAGCACTGAAGATACACTTGTTCAAAATACATCAACCAGCACTACAACTATTTTTAAAATCAATAATAAAATTCATTAATCCTTGCTAACAATGTTTCTAGCTCATTCCTGAAGAGCTAAGTGTTGCCATTAGTGATCCAACACTGGTCACTAAAGGCTGTCAGATTAATTTGCCAATTTCCATAGAAAAATACAGTGCAAAAGGAGGCTATTCAGCCCATCATGCAGGTGCTGACTTTTTGAAAATGCTATCCAAAAAATCCCACTTTTCTGCTCTTTCTCCAATGTTCTGTAAATGTTGCCTTTCCAAGAACCCATTTAGTTCCCTTTTAAAAGTTCCAATTGAATCTGCTTCCATCACCATTTCAGGCTGTACAAACCAGATCAGAACAAATATTCAACCCACACACCCTGATTATTTTTAAAATTCCTTCCTGGGATGCGGGTGTCACTGGCCAGGCCAGTCCATCCCTAATTACCCTTGAACCAAGTGGCTTGTTAGACCATTTCGGAGGGTAATTAAGACTCAACCATGTCTGGAGCCACATGCAGGCCAGACTGGGTAAGGGTGGCAGATTTCCTTCCCTAAAGGACATCAGTGAACCAGATGAATTTTTATAACAATAGTTGTCATGGTCACCATTACTGAGATTAACTTTATATTCCAGATTTTATTAACTGAATTTAAGTTCCACCAGCTGCCACAGTGGGACTTGAACTCATGTCTCTAGAGCATTAGGCTGGGGCTCTGGATTACTAGCCCAGTGATATTACCTCTATGCCACCATAGTCCCTATATATGTAAAGTGGATGATTATATTGAGCCCCAGTTTCAACTATCAAATAAATATATAACTTACCCTCACTACATTTGAAAGTAAATAACCCTTCACAGGACGTGGAGTACTCTGAGAGCAAAGATTCCCTCTCTGCTCCTTGTCTCAGTGATTGCACTCCCGTCTCTGAGTGTGTGTGAGTGTCCCTCTTCCAGGGCCTTGGAACACCTCCATCGAGGCTGATATCTGTGCAGTTCAGAGAAAGTGCAGCTGTGCCTGAGGTGCGCAACCCAGGCCTCGTTTTGTTAGTTCAGATGCCATATGTCGACCGAAAGAGATTTAACTGTTCACGATCTCATGACTGTTTTGTAGGGGCTTCCTGTGCACAGCTTGGCTGCAGCATTTAACTACAAAATGAACAGTGGCTGCACTTCCAAAGTAAAGAGGCATCTTCAGGTCGTCCCGAAGAGTAAACGTGCCACTGCCGATGACCCATCAGCTCCGATGAAAGGTCATCGGGCTCAAACATTGGGCCCCATTTTAACTCAGTCAAAGCCCATTCACTCCCAGTTAAAATCAGGCCCAACTCTTGTTTCTCTCTCCATAGATGCTCCCCAGACCTGCTGAGTATGTCCAGCATTTTCTGCCATGTAATTTCAACCTTTTCCACAAACTTAAGTGAACACATTCGAACTGAAACAAAATCATTCCCTGTGCTGCAGAACCATGTGACCCTTAAGGCTCTGATATTGGACCATATGATCCTTAACGGTCTGATATTGGACCATGTGACCCTTAAGGGTCTGATATTGGACCATGTGACCCTTAAGGCTCTGATATTGGACCATGTGAGCCTTAAGGGTCTGATATTGGACCATGTGACCTTAAGGCTCTGATATTGGACCATGTGACCCTTAAGGGTCTGATATTGGACCATGTGACCCTTAAGGCTCTGATATTGGACCATGTGACCCTTAAGGCTCTGATATTGGACCATGTGAGCCTTAAGGGTCTGATATTGGACCATGTGACCCTTAAGGCTCTGATATTGAACCATGTGACCCTTAAGGGTCTGATATTGAACCATGTGACCCTTAAGGCTCTGATATTGGACCATGTGAGCCTTAAGGGTCTGATATTGGACCATGTGACCCTTAAGAGTCTGATATTGAACCATGTGACCCTTAAGGCTCTGATATTGAACCATGTGACCCTTAAGGCTCTGATATTGGACTATGTGACCTTAAGGCTCTGATATTGGACCATGTGACCCTTAAGGCTCTGATATTGGACCATGTGAGCCACACTGAATAATTACGCCTAGACCAGTTGGCTATGGCGATTGTTAGTTATTTTAGCAGCAGTCAGATTTTTAGCACTTTTAGACTGCATTGCTTGCACTGAATTAAATCCAGGGATAATAAGTTCAGTGTGCAACAGCTAAATACTAATTAAACTACAAACTAGGGAGCCAGTCTAACTACAATATGCTATAAGCTGCCATTTTCCACATGTTGTATTGTCCAGTACAAAGCGTGTTTAAAATGGGACCAAGCATTCCCTCTAGTCTTGGGGATTTGCTAATTACAAATCTGAGTTTCTGGTCAGAATTGCCCCAGATTCACACTAAGTGCGATAGCGGGTGGGAAAAGAGTGGGTTTACCCACCGGCCACAATGGAGGGGGGTTTTCCCACTGTATCGTCCCATCCCCACCTCATTAATTATGCAGCCACAGGAAACACGCCATCTCGCTGGCAGGCAGCCTCTGATTCGCCCGCCGTGCAGTTACCTCACCGCTTGCTCATACCGGGGGAGGCCATATTTAAAATGCAGCCCCGCGCACACTTCTCAAAGCTCACAGCTCAGGACGGCTCCCATGAAGACATGGGCCCCAAAAGCCAAGAAGTGTGCAGCTCCCACCGATTCGGTGATGCATCCCCGGGACACCTTCTGGATTCCATGATGTCCCCTACCCCCACTCTGGCCGCAGGAGGCCCATCCGTCTCACCCACTCCGGCTTGGCAGACGTGGCAGTGGTGGTCAGTGCCAAAGCTGCACACAAGAGGTCAGTCCCGAGGCTGGAGTTAAATCTTCCTTTGTCGATTCAGCTTGTGTGTCAGCCCTGTCACAAGACCACAGGGAGGTAACACAGAGCTTCAGATTGAGGTCCGAAGATCAGTTTAATGTGAACTTTAATCATTCTCATTTGGTAGTGCAGAACTTGAATGTTGCTGAAAAAAAGAGACATACTATTGAAGCTGTTCACTTTGCACTCACTCATCAGGACTGCTCACAAGATAAAATGAAAGAAACAACAATTCACACTGCATGAGAGGAGAGCGATGATTGGTTGGCATGTGGACTCTGATTGGTAGAGGCATTGCCATGTAGAATGCAGCAGAGAACTGTTACCTGCCAAGCTTTTGTTCAAATTCAAACCAGGCAGGTCGACTCTGATTGGTCAAGGCATTGCCATGGGGAATGAACCAGGGAATGGCTGTCCCCCAAACTTTTGTTTAGTTAAAAAAGGTGCAATTTGAACAAAAGCTTCCTAGTTAACAGTTCTCTGCTGCATTCTTCATGGCAATGCCTCTACCAATCAGAGTCCACTTGCCAACCAATCAGCCCTCTCTTCTTGGCTCATGCAGTGTAAATTGTTGTTGCCTTTACTGTTGGTTTATCTTGTGAGCTGTCCTGATGAGTGCAAGAAGAAAAGTTTAAATAACATGTCTTTTTTTCAGCAATATTTAATAATTCTTTCCAATAAGTGCAGCTCTTCCAAGAAATGACTCTCTGAGAAAGGCAGTGCAGACTCGATGGGCTGAATAGCCACCTTCTGTGCTGCCTTACTCTATGATTCTGACCTTGATGCAGATCTTTCATTAAAGTTGTGCCTTACCCTCCAGTATGAGCTCTACAGCCTCTAACTGCATATCCTAGCCGAGAGTGTCCAGTCAGCTGCTCATGTGTTAAGCCCCCTTCAAGCTTCATCACTGGTCAGCTGTTATCTCCCACATCTGCCCCTCAAAATAGACTTGCATTTGTATAGCACCTTTCACCACCTCAGGACATCCTAAAGTGCTTTACAGCCAATGGAGAATTTTTAAAGCATTGTAATGTAGGAATAAAAGCAGAGGCAAAGTAGTGACGGAAAGCTCCCACAAACAGCAATGAGATAAATGATGGCTTAATCAGCTTGAACCCACAACCTTCTAACTCAGCCATGGCAGAGAGTATAACACGCTGCATTCATATCCACAAGATCCTTATTCGAACGACACGGAATAATAACAAACTTTCTCAATATTGCTGACTGGCTTAGTAGAGAACGTTGTGTATCAGTTCCCCAGAGTGATCCTGTCACACTCTGTCCCTTGGTGTGCGTCACATCTCTTCTCTGTCTCTGATATCCTGTGGGTCAAAAAAGGAGCCCATTTTGTGTGGGAAAACTCCTGTTCTTAAATATCCTGCAGGCTTTCTGTTAGCCCCAACATGTCCCTTGATATCACCTTTCTGGTTGACCCTTCCTTTAAGGGTTGCGTCTTAGAACCAGTGACGTTTTGCCTTGCCCTTTCATCATTGGCACCTCATGAGGCATAGGGTACATGTGTCCAAATTATTTCCTGTTGGACTAGATGGTTCAAGGATAGCAGAAATCAAAATACTGCGGATGTTGGAAATCTGAAATTTAAGCTGATAGAGAAATGCTCAGCAGGTCAGGCAGTATCTGTGGACAGGGGGGCCTGCCTGACCTGCTTGGTATATGCAGCATTTTCTACTTATATGTTGTAGTTTTTATGTTCAGGACTTGTAGTATTTTAATACAGCAGATCCGGGCAGCTGGTGTCTGTTAGAATAGTCAAGGGCTTTTCATCTGCCATTATTTTTGTTCGAAGGGGTTTGATTTCTGACTCACTCACATTCAGCCCTTCACAATGTGTTTCCAATTAAACAGTTCAGTTTAAGTACAATCATATTGATGGTTTCATGCTGGCTACTGTCCCTGTACAGTCGATTGGCATTTGAGATATAAGTGACAGTACAGGCAACCAGGAAGCTTTCCTGTCAGTTGGAGAAGTATCTCTTGACCATAAAGAGTTGCAAATATCCATTCGCTAGTTTGAAAGGGACTGAAATTTTGGGGGTGGGGATGGGGGTGGGGTGTGGTTTGGGCATTGGAGAAATTTGCACATGGGGTGCTGGTGACCAGATATTCAGTGAGGTGAGAAGACTCAGGGTTGGAAAAGCAATTGGGAATACCCAGAAGCTAGAAGACTTCACACTTCACCGAGTGACCACTCTGAAGTTGTTTTTGCAGTCAAGATGGTCAGCATCAGATGTGAAAGCATTCATGTCTCTACACGTCAGTCACTGGATGCCAAGTTTAAAGTGATCCATTGTGTGTCAGATTGCACTGGACTGACCGAGAGGGAGAGTTTCTGTTAACTGTTAGGGATTATATTGGAGTTATTTTCCATTTTATGTAGTATAATTCCTGGGATATCTGTAGGCCTGCTTAATGTTAGAACATAATAAATAGGAGCAGGAATAGGCCCGACAGCCCCTCAAACCCTCTCCGCCATTCAATAAACCATGATGATCTTCCAAGCCAACTTCACATTCCTGCACCACCCCCATATCCCTTGATTCTCTCAGTTATGTTTCCTCTAGAGGATAATGGTGGTGTAGCAGCAATATCACTAGACTAGTAAACCACAGGTCTAGATTACTGCTCTAGGACTATGGGTTCAAATCCCACCATGGTAGCTGGTGGAATTTAAATTCAATTAACAAATCTGGCATTCAAAGCTAGTCTCAGTAATGACAATCATGGCAAGTATCATGGATTATGGTAAAAACCCATCTAGTTCATTAATGCTTTGGAGGGAAGGAAATCTGCCATCCTTACCTGGTCTGAGCTACATCTGACTCTGGACCCCCCCACACACCATCTCATCAAAGAATAAAAAAACATTCGATGTTTTTTGGGGGTATTTTTGTAGTGCTCTGGAATGCAAGGAACGGAACGCTTTTCGAATTTCAGAACTTTTGTGCAGCAGCTTCTGTCCATTGGTGCCAGGAGCTGAACGGGTTGCTCACAGCTTCGCTGACTGTGTTTCTGTTGCCAGATTATTGTTAACCAAATGGTTTGAAAGTGAAAACAAGGGAGAAGTGAGACACACCACGTGGCCTTAAAACATTTACCATTCAGCAAAGATTTAAATCGGTATGGTTTGACATCAGGTAAAGAAAGAGATTTTTTAAAAAGGCTTTCACTTATCCAGAGTGCATTGTCGTCATCGGCAATCTCTCGATTCGACTCAGGATTGTGAGTCTCTGCCATGGGTCCTCATGCGGCTGAACAGGCCGATTCTCAACCCATTTATCTTTGGGCACACGGGGTGGGACATCCCACGAGGCAGTGGGATCCGAATTGCAGGATTTGATTCCTTTTCTTTCCTTCTCTGTCACCGCTCTGTACTTTCTACAAGATGCACTGCAGGAATTCACCAAGGCTCCTTAGACAGCAGCTTCCAAACCCATGACCATAACCATCTAGAAGGACAAGGGCAGCAGGTAGATGGGAACACCACTTCCTGGAAGTTCCCATCCAAGTCACTCACCATCCTGACTTAGAACTTCCACCGTTCCTTCACTGTCACTGTGTCAAAATCCTGGAACTCCCTCCCTAACAGCACTGTGGGTGTACATACACCACATGGACTGCAGCGGTTCAAGAAGGCAGCTCACCACCACCTTCTCAAGGGCAACTAGGGATGGGCAATAAATGCTGGCCCAGCCAGTGAAGTCCACATCCCGTGAATGAATAAAAAAATCTGTCTCTTCATTTAGATGTTGTGACTCGGCGCAGGGTGTAGCTTGATGGACAAGCGGTCGCCATTTTGAGCGATTGGTAGCAAGCTCCTCCCAGTGAATAATGCCAGTGTTGCCGTGCTTCAAGGAGAGCTTCACAGTGTCTTTGAAGCGGCTTCTTTGTCCTCACCTGGGACATTGGCCATTTGAAAGTTGAGAAAATGAGACCTGGTGGTGGAGGTGGGTGGGGGTGGGGGTTGAGTGGGGGTGGTGGGGGAGATTCTTTTCAGCCATCTGGACAATGTCCAGACCGTCAAAGTTGATTTTGCAGGAGCCTGAATGCTTGTGGAGCTGGTTTCAAGGGTGACACTAACATTTGTTTGATGATCCCCCCATTGAATCCGGAGGCTGAAGCGGAGTCATTGCTGATAGAATTTCTCTAGTGCTCTTACTTGTCGCTGAGACCCTGCCCAGGTTTCTGCCGCAGAGGGATGTGGTATCGACAACTGCTCTGTGCACTCGGACTTTTGTTGACTTGAGGAGGTCTTTGTTTTCAAACTCTCGCTGCCGTGGTCTGTGGAAGGCTGAGCTGGTGCAGCTGATCCCGTGTTGGATCTCATCATCATTGGTGGCCTTTTGAGAGAGGTAGCTGCCAAGGTACAGGAAGTGCTCAACATATTCCAGAGTCATTCCTTCAACATATACGGGAGGTGGAATTTTTGGCTGACCAGCTGTGGGTTGATATGTGAATTTTGTTTTGGCAACATTCAAGGGCAGGCTGAGTTTCTTGTACACAGAATTGAAGAGGTCAAGAGTGGCTTGCAAATCTGATGCAGAGTGTGTGTAACAGCGCTACAGTCACCCGCAAACTGTACATCGTGTATGTGGTCAGTTTGGTTTTTGGCAGGGAGGTGACTGAGGTTAAAAACTTTTCCGTCTGGGTGATATTTAACACTGACACCAGAGGGCAGTAGATCTTTAATGAGGTGAGGAGCCACTGTCCGTCCGGTGGATTGTAAATAGTATGCAGCTACCACACATCTTTGCTTGACCCCAGTCCAGATTCTGAAGGTGTCTGTTTCAGATCTCCCACACAAGATATATCATCGTGAAGCAATCGTGGGATTGTGATGAAGTTTCTTTGACATCCAAATCTCTGGAGTGCAATCCACAGAGTCTCACGATTTATGGAGTCAAATGCTTTGTTCAGATCAATGAATGCGATGAAGAGCTCCTAGTGGCCTAAAACAACACTGTGTCTCTGGGAGGATTTCCTCAGCCAGAGGAAGTAGGTGATTCAGGCGAATATGTGTCAGGATTTTCCCCGCAATGGACAAGAGTAAAATGCGCCAGTGGTTTATACAGCGTGATTTATTTCCCTGTCCTGGTGATGACAATGTGCCAACCCAATGGTCTGGACACAGGCGTCCAGTAACAGCTGACTTTATTTGATCCCACTGTCCTGAAATGGAGTTGGATGTGTGAAGATTTTCCAGGTTGGTTATGAGCCGCGTTTGGAACTCGCTCTTCGATTGGGCTGCTTTCGAGCTGAGGCATTGATCTTCTTCCTTTTGGACTTTTGGGTCTCGGCAATGCCTTGGTGCTTGGCAGATGTTCATCACTGTTCGAACAAGTCAATGATCTGTCCAGCAGGCATTAGAGACCACCATAAGAACTGAGTGAATCGACATCACTGAGATCTTTGACCTGAGCAATGACATAATCCAGGAGGTGCCAGTGCTTTGATCTAGGAGGCCTCCATGTGATTTTCTATATATCCTTCTGGCAGGAGAGGGTGTCTGTTATAATGAGGCCGCGCGGAGCACACTCTGTCCGCAGGAGAACACCATTCACATTGGCCTTTCCCAAGCCATTTTTCCCAATAGTTCAGATCCAGACCATCGGAATCATGGCTAACCAGGAGATTCAAGTCCCCCCGAAGAATGGTATTTTCTTTGCTTAGGATGGCAATGAGGACTCCTTCAAGGTCAGAACAAAACTTTTCTTTAACATCTTTATTGGAGTCAAGGGTTGAGGGGTAAGCGCTGATATTGGTCACGGCTGAGCTGCAGGTGGAGTGTCATGAGCCTTTCATTTACATAACTGGGGAGCTCTGGCTGTGCATCAAAGATCGTATTGCACATGACAAAGCAAATTCAGTGGACATGAGGGTTGCTGTCAACCTTCCGGTTCCTGTAGAAGGTGTATCCATCCATTTGTTCTTTCAACTGCCCCCACCACCCTCCACCAGGGAGCTGGGTCTCACTGAGGGCAATGATGTAAATTTGGAGTCTTGATAGTTCGTATGATATGACTGCAGTTCTTTCTGGACAGCCACTCTGGAAATCATCCATAAGTGCCCTAACGTTCCAAGTTTCAAAATTTAAAGTTTTCTTTCTTTGACTACAAAGATGGTGATTCTGCAGGGTGTGGTTCCCCAACCAGGAGAAAGTTGATTTAGCCGATATTTAGGGCACCTTTTCTCGTACCCTCCTCAATTGAAGTGAGCAGAGGGCATGCTGAAGAGAACTGCTCAGTCACAGATGCTGCTACCCAAAGACACCTCTGTTCCAACACAGGTGTCCATAGACCTTCATCCTGACTTGGAAATATATGGCCATTCCTTCACTGTCACTGGGTCAAAATCCTGGAACTCCCTCCCTAACAGCACTGTGGGTGTACCTACACCACTTGGACTGGAGTGGTTCAAGAAGGCGGCTCACCACCACCTTCTCAAGAGGCAGTTAGGGATGGGCAATAAATGCTGGCCCAGCCAGCGACAGCCAGCTTGCATGAATGGATAAAAAAACTTCATCTGTCACCTGTGTGTGGATTCTTGACTAGGGACTCCCAGGTACACAGCCCTGTCCCCGTTGCCAATTCTCCCATCACCACAGGGTTTGACTAGTAAACCCCGGTAGAAATGACTGTTCAATGTGGGGACCTTGGGGCGCTGTCATTGTCCACGCTATCTTGGCAGGTTAGTGATCAGGTTTTGGTGGTGTGTTCAACCACAGTGACTGGGACCAGCTTGATATTGCAAGCTTCTTCTGCCTTTGCAGTCGATGAGACACACAGTCTTCCTCCAACTGCTCTGCTGTTGAGGATTTTTTGGACCACACTTTGCCTGGCACCTCCCCCCCCCCCCCCCACCACCCCCCCACTTTTCCACCATTGGCAGCCCCACCGTGGGGGGCCAGGAGTTCCCAATGGCATCGCTCAAGGGATGGTCAGAAAGCACAAGCCTGCCCACCTCTGGAGGGATTGAGAGTGCAGCTAACTGTAACAGCATATGTACTTCAGAGATGACTCTTTGTGATCGTAGGAAGGCCTGAAAGATCCGGGAGAATTAACCTCATGTACCAATGAGCAGTTCACAAATTCTATGCAACCTAAACATCTACTGGTAACCTTTGTGCATCAAGAGCCAGCTAACTCTGCTCAGATTTCTGTGTACAACTGATACACATAATGGCAGCATCTGAGAGAGGCAGATGGGGAACACAGCTCCGGAAGCTTTGCTGGTGGCATCTAGTGTGAATATTTTGGCTGATATAAATTGCTACAGTCCAGGTGCAACTCTGACTAAGATTAACGATCGGCTCATCTACTTTAATGTGCAGCTGAGGGATTAATGTTGGTCAGGGCATGGTGTAAGCTCTCTCATTCTTCAGTTGATGCCAAGGGATCTTTTACATCCACAGGCAGACAAGGACCAGTCTAACATCTCATCACATGGATGCTCCTATCCACTTAGTGCAAAGGATAACACAGGAATCACTGTCCAATTCTCTTTACATTTGGCTACAGTGAGCTGGTAGCTGCTAACCATAGGAGCTAACCATGTTTGTCACTGAACCATGTCACATTCTCCAGGCTGCCTGAGCACTTGCGGGAGCAAATGTACAGCTGGTGGCCCTACCCCTGCCATCGAAAGAGTGACCCCTCTGCTGGGGTAATTCCAGCATTTAGTTGTGGTCATGTTTATTTCATGAACTTTTCATTCAATGAGGAGTAACTCCATCAAACAGCTACGCCAAGAGGAAGAATTGTTTATGAGAGACTCAGGGACAACTTCAGCCACCCCTTCCATCTTCCCGCAGCATTAACCAGCCACCGCTGGAGCTCTGTGTGAAAGGATTGTTGTCTTCATATCACCACAAACATCACACATTGGAACAGACAGCAGCAGGAGCGTCACACTGGGATACTCCCAGTGAGAAGATTCTAAGCCTCTGTTTATTACAAGAGATCCAGTGGAGAACACCAAAAAGCAGGGGGCTATAAATATAAGATTGCCACTAATAAATCCAATTGGGAATTCACATCTTCATCCAGAGGGGTGGTTGAAATGTGGAAGTCGCTACCATGGTGGGTACTTGAGATGAATAGCAGAGGCACAAGAGAAACAAATGGGGGAACAGAATAGGATTGTGTTGATGGGATTAACTGAAGAGGGGTGGATTCGTGTGCAGCATAAACACCAGCACAGAGCAGGTGGGCTGAATGGCCTGTTTCCGTGCATTAAATTCTATTCATTCTGCGTCAGATAAGAGCAGTAAGCGAAAATGCAACAAGAGGCTTTGAACCTTCCAGTGTTCAGGGACCAACACAACGCCCCAAAGTGGTTGTCATAAGATTGTTTTAATTCCATTACAAAAAACATGCGATTAGGAGACCGTATTTACAATTTATAAAGAAACATATTTAGCTCTCTGCCTGCATAACACTTATAAATATGATTTACATAATAAAATAAATATGTAAAATTACCAACTTAGCACGGGTTTTAGTTTGTTAAAAAATACATGGCATTATAGTTTGCATCAGTTCTTGACCTTGGCATTTCCTGCTTGAATCCCACTGTCCCTGTTTTACACTTGTTAACTGAAAGGAAAAGGAATCCATTTTCTCTGGGTTTATCTTCTTGTTTTTATGATCCAATCTACGAAGACCCCTCCGTGGCTTAGAAAGGCCCACAGTCTTTCTTTCACGTTTTGTGTTGATCCAGTGCTTTCCATCGCTTGGTATTTTATCTGTGTCCTTGCAGGTTTTGTTGTGTGAGATTGTTGAGGTCCCATTAGAAAAGCCTGCTGCTCCTCCACTGTGTGCGGACCTTTGTCCTTAAAACGCATTCAAAGTCTCATCAGGTCCCAGTGAGTGGATATTTTAGCTGCCGCTGCTCAGCATTCCGAGTAGTTTGCTAACCTCTATCCCTTGCTGCTGGGCCATCTTCTGTATATCAAATCCCATGTGCATTAGGAACTGTATAACAGTCATCTCCTGGCCTGTGTACTGGTCCCTGATGGTAGGGCAGGTAGGGTTACAGTGCGGCCAGTGACAGCCATCAGTCAGATGGATGGGGCAGCCCTTCAGTGAATTCTTGCCATTCTTGTTCCCATCCTGGAGGCTCCGATCCCAGCAGTGCAGTGCCCGGGGTAGGGATATCCCCTTCACTTGAAGATTCAACCAGTAGCTGGAAATGAAACGTGAGAAGTTAATGTTATCCTCGGAAAGGAACATTGATACATTTCCTGTCAACAACTTCAAGATGACATTTCTCACTTCCACCCTCCGGCCGTTTATATTTTCTCAATGCTGAGCCTGCCACACGGGATGTGAATGCCAGGAGACTCACGACTTCTTGATGCCTTTTCACTTACTGCTCTTATCTTAACGTAGAATGAACGGGATTTACTGCACAGAAACAGGCCATTCAGCCCATCTGGTCTGTGCTGGTGTTTATCCTGCACATGAGCCTCCACCCGCCCCTCTTCAGTTAACCCCACCAGCACAGTCTTATTCCTTTCCCCCATTCGCTTATCTTGCGATATTTGGGTAGCGGGGGATGGTGTATGATGTCTGGGTAGTGAGGACTGGTGTATGGCTTCCGGAATATGTATGGCACACATTAGATGCAAGTATTAGAAAGAGCAAGATGGGAAAAAATATTCTACGTTTTTGAAGAATTTTCCGTGTTTTCACATATCCCTTGCCTTCTTGCTTGAATAGCTCATGTTGGGGCACCGCTCAGAAGATCATGGGATAGTAATCAGAAATGAGAATCCTTGTAGGTCCTTTTCTTCCCTGGATCACAGGCACAAAACATCCTCGCTATATCTTTTTATTGGACGTAGAGCATAGGAATAAGAGAATGTGAATATAAGATAATGGATGTTTCTCAAAGAAGATGGGAGCCAAATCCAGTTAGATATGAACAGGAGAATTAGGAGCAGGAGTAGGCCATTCAATAAGATCATGGCTGATCTGATTGTGGCCTCAACCCCACATTCTGCCTACCCCCCCTGTTAATCAAGAATCTATCTACCTCTGCCTTAAAATTATTCGTTGACCCTGCCTCTATTGCTCTCCAGGGAAGAAAGTTCCAAAGGTTCACGACCCTCAGAGAGAAAAGTTTCTTTTCACCTCCCATCTTAAATGAGAGACCCCTTATTTCTAAACTGTGTCCCATAGTTCTAGTATGCTTGTATTTATTTAACTTCTGAACACAGTGAGACATCACAAACTGTTTCATACAGAAATATTCACTTCCAATAGCCAGTTAAAGTTGTTACTTAAACAAATTACGACCAGTGAAAGAATTAAATGCTACTCAGTGCAATAAATCATCTCTGTGTGAATTAATCCCGTAATTTCTACTGACTATCCTTCTGTCAATTACCTTGGGAAATGTCCTTATATCAAAGGACATTGATATAGGACATAAATGGGAGCTGTTTTTGCTGCTATAGCAATGGACTCATTTTTAACAAAGCGATTCAGTGTTTTTGCTATAAAAAAAGCACCCCGAGCGAGAGAAGCGTGGGACAGCAGGTGTTTAAGGACAGATTGGTACATTGGAAATTAGAATCTTTAGGAGGAATTCCAAATAGAATAATGATCAATTGAAATTAAGGGCAAGGATAGAAAGAATATCTCGAAATGGAAACATATTGCGAAGCAGGATTCAGCGATTCAGATTATAAAGGAAAAGCTGCAATGGATAAATGATCCTTTCCCTTTTTGCTCCCTTTCTCTATCTTACCTTTTTGTGATAACTTCATGAGACAAACACGCAGGTGCAAAAACAGCCCTAAAGCCAAAGAAAAGGGTATTTAAGTTAATTATATTATAGCATAAAACTCATGTCCAACTCACACCTTCCATAAAAAGCTGAGACAGAAGCAAAATACCACGGGTGCTGGAGACCTGAAATATAAACAGGAAGCGCTGGGAAAACTCAGCAGGTCTTGGCAGCCTCTGGGGAGAGAGAAGCAGAGTTAACGTTTCGAGTCCAGTATGACTCTGAATATGGTTCCGAAGAAGAGCCATCTTGGGCTTGAAAGGTTAACTCTGTTTCTCTCTCCGCAGATGCTGCCAAGCCTGCGGAGTTTTTCCAGCATTTTCTGCTGTAATTTTGCATCTTCCATACTTGTGGTTTTGGCTGTCAAACAAATACGCAAGTTTATTTTAATCATGCCCTGGTTTCTGCTGGGTGTTTTTATGTTCTTATTTCGTCTTTTTACACAGCGAGCTTTTATGATCTGGAATGCACTGCCCGAAAGGGCGGTGGAAGCAGATTCAGTTGTTAAGTTTCAAAAGGGACTTGGGTTGCTACTGTCAAGGAAGAAATTATGGGGAAAGAGGGGGCTGGGGGTGGTACTAATTCGGGTATCTCTTTCACAGGCACAATAGGCCTCACACGGTGCTGTCCGATTCTTTGATATTGAGAGGTCTTGGAGAACAGGCTCGAATGGCTCATTATGCTGACCATTTAATAAAGATGTTGCAGAAGTATGCTGGATTTATGCCGGTATTTTTGATGTGAATTAGCCCTTATTGTCACAGTCTCCCAGATAACCAAGTTGTTGAAACGATTAACTCATTTAAAAAAAGGAGTAAGATGAATATATGTTCAGGAATGGACTGTGGATCACGTGTGGCTAGGTACTGGCTTAGATCAAAAGGTAAATATATGCGCAGAAGGCAGTCCAGGCCATGATAACTCAGCTACCTAGAAATACCTAGAGTTGTAGAGTAATTTACAGCACAGGAGGAGGCCAGTCAGCCCATCAAGTCTATGCCAGCTCTCTATAGAGCAAAACCAGTCAGTTGCATTTCCCCGCTCTATCCCTGTAGTCATTGCATGTTTATTCCCTTCAACTGCCCATCCAATTTCCTTTCAAAATCACTGATCGTCTCTGCTTCCACCACCCAAGTCAGCAGGGAGTTCCAGTTCATTACCACCCGCTGTATAAAATATTCCCCCCCCCCACCAACCCAGACCTTGTACAATCAGCTAATGGGAAGTTTTTTCTTGTCTACCTTGTCCATATCTGTCACAATCTTGTACACCTCTAACAAATCCCACCCCCCCCCAACCCATCTCTTTTGTTCCAAGGAGAACAACCACAACTTCTCCAACCTGGCCTTGTAGTTAAAATCCTTCATCCCTGGAACCACCCTGGTAAATCTCTGCACTCTTTCAAAGAATCTCACATCCTTCCTAAAGTGTGGTCACTGGAACTGTACACAATACTCTAGTTGTGGCCTAACCAGAGCTTTATATGGGTTCACCATAACCTCCCTGCATTTTGTTCTCAATGTCTCTACTTAATGAAGCCTGAGACTCCATATGCTTTGCTAACCACGCTCTCAGTATGCCCTGCCATCTTCAAAGATGAATGCACATGAACCGCCAGGTCCCTCCGCCCTATACACAATTTAGAACTGTGCCATCAAGACTTTCCAGGCACCTCTGCTGAACTCTTGCAAGTCTTCAGCTGGAGACTCTTCTGTTCAGGCCTCCCCAGGGTGTTAAATGGAGGAATTCGCTGGTCACTCACGCAGCTCCCCCTTGGTGTTGGGGGTGGGCACAAGATTCAGCTCCCCTCCTGCTGCTAAGATTTGGGACAAATGTTAAATGGGGCAGAAACCAGGCCCTCCACCGTCGCTCACCCTACACCCCTTCAGACCCCAGGAACTTTGATGTCCATAGTTTCTTCGTCACAGCTTTCAACTCTCTGTAGGACAGCAGCTCATGGGTTGAATAGGGAAGATACGCCAACATACATGTCAGGTGAGTATATTTCCTTTTTTGGGTGATTTATTTCAATCTGCCTTAGTTGATGCTTACACACAATAATCTAATAAGACAAACTGCGCCCTCACCTCCCCCTCACCCGAGTGACTCAGCAGCCAATCAAGCACACCTTACTGAGCATTAAGGCTCACCCCTTCTTGTTAACACACAAACTTGTTAATAAAAAAGGCGATAATGGCTCCTAACTGCTGAGGCTTGTGGCCATACAAGGGAACATTTTAACAGCCAAGGACCTAACACCCTCACTGTGTCGTAGATGTGACAGAACTTACGGTACATCCTTGAGAGTATTCTTCAGCTCTCTCCCCAGGTTCTGAATGTAGTTCCACTGTCCCTCTTGAACTGGTTGCCCAGTGAGATGCACATTATCGACTGTAAGCTGTGCTTCATCAAAGAGCCACTGGACCACAAACAACGGACCTTTGAAAGAGACCAAATTGAGTTAGATTCCTTGTGACTTTTCTCCATAGCCCCATTGCTTCAGAAATATCTCACCTTCCAGTGAAAACATATGGATGAACATTAGGAGAGGCAGGGATTAAACCTGGATGTCCCAGTCAAGTGGCAAATTATTAAACCCATTATTTGTAAATCTATTGGGGCTCCAATTACTGAGTTATCTGGTTTCCAACAACAGAAAATGGAATGATACAGCATGGAAGGAGACCATTCAGCCCATCATGCCTGTGCTGGAGCTTTGAAAGAGCTATCCAGTTACATATTTATCCAATTTCTTTCTCAAAGTCACTGCTCAATCTGTTTCTCTATTTGGTCAATTAGAACCCCTCATAAATTTGAACAGTTAACCTTGACCTTCTGTCCTCAGACAGATATGGCATTGAAGTCCCCAATTTGCTGTTGCCTCATCTAGACTCAACAATGAGTTCAACAACTTTAGACCATGAGCTCTGTCATCCATTTTGACTTCCCCCACCTCCTGTCCCAATTGCCAGTCTGTATCTTGTTCTCATGTTTTTGCTTTCAGACGGTGCTGACCTTTATTCAGCCAGTAACACATTCTGCTATTTTGCTTTCAGACAGTAGTGACCTTTATTCTGCTTTTAACACCTACCCTGGATCAATGTTTTGTGTCTTTAATACTATCATTACCACTCCCTTTGTCTTGTGTTCCGTGATATCTTTGTTATTTAATCTCTGCTGCCCTCTTACCTATCCCTGACCTTCCCTTTTGTTCTACCTACCCTCCCTTCTTTGTCAACAGCATAAAACCCATCACCTTCCTACCTCCCTTCAGCTTCAAAGAAGAATCACATTTGATTTGAAACGTTAACTCTGTTTCTCTCTCCACAGATGCTGCCAGACCTGCTGAGGTCTCCAGCATTTTCTGTTTCTATTACAAGTGAGAGGTTCTCTTCTCTGAAGGATATTAATGAGCCAGTTAGAAAATCCAATATCTTTATCACTATTTTTTCTAGTATGAGTTCACACGTTATCGATTTATTGAATTAAATTTGCCAATTTAGAATAGAGCTCAAAACCTTTAAGTTACAAGTCGACTGTACCATGGCACTCAGAGTGAAGCTGTTAACCTATCTAAAGCAAATTAATTAATACTTCTGTTAAAGTAGTGGAAAGAGAAAGATTGTAGGTAGAGTTCTACAGATCCATATTTATGTCATTCGCTTCTCTTTGTTGCTAAGTTACTATTTCCAGTGTTCAGATCAGAGGAGCACATTTACCATTGGGAAATTGGAAACCTATTTGAGGCCTTTACTACCAGGGTTACTCTGGATAATCAAAGGCTGCCTTATGGATCTGATAGACTTTGATATAGTTTATTTTTTTAAACTTACTTCTTAAAGTTGGATATATTTTATATCCAAAGAAACAGTTCCACTCTTCCCCTTCTCTGAATTGCTGCTTGCAAAGTTCAGGTACAACTCCATTCCAATATCTGAGAACATAAAGGATGTTTTTAGTCATTTCACATGATCACTAAGCCCAAAAATTTAGATCAACCCACAGAGAGGAGGTAAGGATCTCCCAGGCCTAAATGGAGGAGCCTGTGTGAGAATCAGCCTAAGGGGATTTGCAACCTACAAGCAATGAAGCATCCTCAGGAGTGGAATATTAACCATGTCATGCTGGTTCCCAAACACTGTTCATAGAACATACAAATACAAATAGGCCATTCATCCCCTTGAGCGTGTACTGTTATTCAAATTAGACCATGGCTGATTGTATCCAACCTCCACTTTACCTGCTGTGGCTCAATATCCCTTAACAGCCCTGTTCCCTTCTGTGTTTCATTTGATGCAGTTATTAACTGCACAACTTTCCTGTCACCTTTTTAGGTTCAATGAAGGTGGAGGACATGAGATGAATGGGTAGAAAGGAGCACTTAAGAGTTATTAGCAACTTGTCCCTTTTCTGCAGGGGAAGCTGGTTTGATGTCTGTAAATGTGTTGTAGTGGATAATGATTTTCAAGGTAATATTAACTGTTATGTACATGGGAATGCCTCTTTGCATCTTTGTGGAAGTTGGCTTCTGTGCTTTGAGTACCTTCTCATGACTATCAACCCAGGATACTCTCCTGCTGTGATTAGACTATCTTCATTAATAGTCCCAAAGATAAAACAAGTTGTCATAGAAATAGAATGGTTGAAAGTATATATTCCAAGGCCCTTTGTTCATTAATAATGATGTACAGATAGTAAATAGTAATCTTCATTGATCAGAATGGGAGTAATAATTTATTGGTGCCCAATGATGCTTTAAACCAATGCGAGTGAGACATCCAGAATTCCCACATTGACTGGAGACTATTAGGCCAGAAGATGCTTACGTAGCTTTAGTTATTAGCTTGGGAACAATATATTCACATCTCTATCATCATGGAATTGCTATTATCAACAAAGAGCTGAGCAAGAAACAAATGAGAATAAATGGCATATCCTATTCCTATTCCATGATATATAGAAGCTCACAAGGGAAAGGGACCGTAGCAAAAAGTCTGACCTTATTCCTTTCTTGATCGCTTCAGTGGGAGCACATGATATCGTGTCAATGCAATCAGTCCTTTGGTATTGTTTGTTGTCCAGGAACCAGCCTGAATCAGCCAGACCGCGAACCTGCACTCCATGGACGCCCAACTCTTCAAGCTGTTCGGCCACTCTGTCGACATTCAGGAGGACTCCTGTCCCACCGGCACTAAACAGACAGACAACCACTCCAATTAATAACACTGCCATGAAAGAACAAAAAAAACTGGCATTTTATATAGGGCCTCTCATGACCACAAGATGTGCCAAAGCGCTTTACAGCTCAACTGAGTATTTCTTAAGTGTAGATACTGTTGTAATGTAGGTACCATGGCATGCACAGCAAGGTCGCACACACAGTAATATGACAATGGCCAGATAATCAGATTGTTAAGTACCGTTTGAGGTATGAATTATTGGCCAGAACATCCCTGCTGTTCTTTGAAATAATGGTATGCGAATTTTACATCCACCTGAAAGGGTTGACAGAGCTTAGGTTTAACTTCTTGTCTGGAAGACGTAAGAGTGGTAATAATTCTTACAAACCCAAGCTTCAAATGGTTTTTTGCTAAGGAAAGAAGTACAAGGTCTTATTCGTTAATCTCTTGCCGACATCATTTAACGCAGCTTCCCCTAACAGTGAGTGTACGTCCATCTATCATAATGTAAAATACGCATTGATTGTTCATTCTTCCATAATCCCCTCTGAGACTTCACAAGTACATTTATCACCACAGGTACTGCTTCCCTGGGCTGTGCAGTGTTTGCTGCAGGACAGCATATTGCAGAATTCTTCATTAACAAAGATGATAAGGCAGTCAATTAAAATTCCATCTCCATTATCACATCCCTCAGGTGTAAAATAACATTTGTGTCCTGCCTTGTTGGTAAAATTGCTTCTTTTTGGCAACCCCTGGGACTTCCCTGGATTGAGCTGATGAGATCCAAGGCCCAGACTGAGCAGAAATGAGTGATTCGGAGTAACTCTTAAGTTTGATTTAAACGGTGTCAGTTTTGAATTGGAGAAAAGACCACATGCTCAGCCCTGACAATGTGTCAGACAACCTTGCTCTCCTGAGCCATTGGGAGGTGTTGCTCTATCTGAAAAAGCTCCAATAAGTAAGGACAGAACTGCATTGCCCATCCAGCAGAGCAGGCCTACAGCTCAAAGGCCAGTCAATGTGAACTGCTGTAGACTGCAATCAGTGCAAAAGAGGCAAAATGACAAAAATATTGCAACCCAATTTATTTAAAGAGGGATCATTGCCACTCTAAAGTTATGCACTACCTCTTCCTTTTATTGACATAGAACAGAGTGGCTGAAATAAGGAGATCACGTGAGTTGTGAAGACGCCATAGAGCATGGAGCTCTACTAGGTTTTTCTCCTCAAACTGCTGACCAGACCCTTTAAATGGGTTCTATTTGGGGCTGGAATGTTAATAGGTTGGGATGGGGAGATGGGAGGGTGATGCTCAGCAGCTTCAAACTTCACTTATTTGGTTTGTGTTTTTTTTAATCCACATCTGGAGAGTCATGGGACCCACAAGGAGGTAATTAGGACCACATGGACCATAAAAATAAAAGGCAACAAAGACACACAAGCTTTGAAGCACCGGGTATGAAAAATGTGACCTAAACTGATCAGAAACGAGCGAGTCTGAGTAACGCTAAATTTAATCTAAACAGTTGTCGGTTTTGAGGACATAGACAGCTGGCGGTGAAATGAGCAGACACATGGCAGATGAAGTTTAATGAAGAGACGTGTGAAGTGATACATTTTGGTAGGCAGAATGGGGAGATGCAACATTAAATGAAGTGTACAATTCTAAAGTGGTGGGAGTTGTATGTGCGTAAATCATTGAAAGTGGCAGGGCAAGTTGAGACAATAGTTAAAAAGGCATAAACAAGGATCCTGGGCTTCATAACTAGAGGCTTAAAGCACGGTTGTTATGATGAACTTTTATCGAACTCAGGTTCCTAAGCTGGAGTGCTGTGTCCAATTCTGGGCACCGCAGTTTAAGAAGGATAAGAAGGCTTTGGGGAGGATGCAGGAAAGATTTGCCAGAGTGGTCCTGTGGGTGAGGGGCTTCAGTTACGACGGGCTGGAGTCGTTCACCTTGGGCGAGAGAAGGCTGAGAGGAGATTTGACAGAGGTTCAAAAGCATGAGGGGTCCAGAGAGGGTAGATAGAGAGAGAGACTATTCCCATTGACGGAAGATCGAGAGTCAAAGGACACTGATTTAGGGTGATTGGCAAAAGAACTTATGGCGACATGAAGAAAAACTCTGTTACATGGCAAATGGTTAAGGTCTACCTAAAGTGTGGTGGAGGTAGATTCAATCATGGTTTTCAAAAGGAAATTAAATTAAGCTCCTGAATAGAAAAAAAAAATTACAAAGCTACAAGGAAAGGGCAGGGCACTGGGATAAGTTGAGTTGCTCTTGCAGAGGGCCAGCATGGACAATATGGGCCTAAAGGTCTTCTGTGCTGTAACCAGTCCATGATTCGTACTACGGATAAGGCTGTTACTAACATTTAGCAGCAGAGTTATTTAAGTATTGGTTATGCAACAGAGGACTAACAGTTAGAGAGCGCCACTGTAGACAAACCATTTGCAAAATTTGTACTCCCTGAGTCTACTTCAAAATATCTCTATGCATTCAGTTAGTTCAGACTGTACAACTCAGCCTATTGGAAGAGTCTGCTTTAAAGGGTGTGCTTAACTCTTCAAAAATCAACCCAATGCTGTTGGAGGCTCCAGTTAGACTCTTGCCATTCTGCAATTAGTACATTCTGTTAATGTCATAGTAATAGCTGAAATTGAAGGGTGGACCAAGACTTTAAAGAAGTCTTCATGGAAGAAAGACTTAATACATCTTTCTAACTTGCTCACAAACAACATGATTATTTGTAAACCGTGGCTGAATGCATGGTCGCATCAGGTGTGTGACAGGTCATTTGCAGCAAAAAGATGGGAGCACGTTGTTTTTTTCATTCTCACAAGTTATGCAAAAATTTTGAGGCGGGGAGAGAGATATTGCTTCTATGGACAGGATGGAATTTCTCAATTTATTAGATTCACATTCTTTAATCTGAAAGCCAGTTTTTGTTATTTGAACTTCTTAAACTTCTGATTATTTCTAAATACCGATGACATGAAGGGATATGGGGATAGCATGGGGGATAGAGCATTGCAAGTGGATGATAAGCCATGATCTAGTTGAATGGTGGAGCAGGCTTGGTGGGCTGAATGGCCTACTCCAGCTCCTATGTTCCTAAAGGGATTTGTATTGAAGAGTTCCAATTTCTGAAATGCTTCAACAATGCATAAGGCAGCACTGAATATACATTAAATAATTGTTGGTTTCTTTTTAAAGAAAGCAAGGCAAACAGACAGATAGACTTGCATTTGTATAGCACCTTTCACAACCGCAGGATGCCCCTAGATGTTGTACAGCCAATGAAGCACCTTACCACAGTGACTTCAAAAAGCACTTCATTGGTTGTAAAATGCTTTGGAATGTCCTCAGACCATGAAAGGCGCCATATAAATGCAAGTATTTCTTTATTTTAAAAGAAGCCAATGATTATTTTATATACATATTCATCAGCTCTATAGACACATCACAAGTCACTTTCTCAGACTTTATCCAGTCTAATACCCGCAAAAAATGAGCTTCATACTATTTTAAACCTCCATCATGTCACTAAAATACATGTACAGAACTCTCTCGGAACCAACAGCCCATCTCTACTCATCACACAAACTCTCCTGAATCTACGCTTTTCCCTTAACAACTTATTCGGAGCACGAGGAGAAAGGCTCAAGTCCAGGTCAACATCCTGGCCCATGTCTCCGACTCGCCTTGGTCACTTTCACCTCCCTCCTGACTGGTTACCTCTTCAGCCTGTTGCAAAAAGTCAGTCCTCTTTTACATCTGAAACCTTCTGGCTCAGCCCTGCTCCCTTCAGCAGAGGGCATTGCGTCGCAGGATCTTACCCGGGGACCGTAGGTTCTTTTGATTAAAATCATGCTTTCCAGGGAAAATAATGGTGGCGCAGCAAACGAGAGGAAGAATAAAAAACAGCTGAGGTACATTCTCAGTAATTAAAGGACGGGCTTGAGTCCTGAAATGAAATGAATGATGACGGCTGTGCTCTAGCTGCCTTTTAAGAAATATCAAAACAGCTCCCCTGGCTCCTGTTCAACGTGTGTGTACCAGCTGTTGTGGGAAGCATTAGGTTGGAAATTCCAAGCGTACATCAATCAGTTGATGGAATGATGTCACATATTGCATGCATTCGTGGAAGTGGCAACACGAGCTCCAAGAAACTAAAAGTCTTATAGATTTTTGCATTTAATTACCGTGCGCCAGCCTTAAAATGCAATCATTGATTAGATTCACAGGCACGAGGAATTGCGTATTTTTCCTTTGAGGAATTATCATCGCTTTTCAATAATATACAGGTTTATTAAACCATGGATAGATCAAATCAAGATGGTGTACCCGTTTACTTTTCCAAGTCTCACTGATGTGGGAATCTACATTTGAAGACGTGCGAACATTAGTTTACGGAGTTTTTGTGGGGTTTTAATGAAAGTGCTCAATTTCATATTTCATAAACTAGGAAGAATCAGAGTTGGGAGTTTTGAATTAGATGAACAAAAGCGTTCTCTTATATTTCAAATGTCTTTGTATCTAATTGTGTAATTGTAATAATAGTAATTACAACACAGCCACATAAAACAATGTTTTCCCATGGAAAGGGTTACCAGACCATTAATGGCAATTCCGCAATAAAAATAAATATAATCAGAGACTGGGTGGCAGAGTGGGTAGCAGAGCTTCCTTTAATCTGTGGAACCTTGCTTTGAATCCTGCCCACAATGTTGGGACAACATCTCTTCTTTCTACCAGTTGTTAAAGGTCCCAAAAGAAACTCGGAGGGCGTGCCAACATAACCTTCCTGCCTTGATGTCGTTTCAACTATTTTCACCAGCTTGCTGGCGTTTCCTATGGCGAACATAGCAAAAGCACAGCTTATTGGGTTTCTCAGTTATTAAATGCAGCTCCTAATGTCAAACTGAGGCAAACTGACTAGATTCCAGCTTCAATGTCTGCTCTGTGGCTGGTCTCAAGCAGGGCAGCTTGTAGAGGTACTAAAATTGGCTTTGAGCATATGGATGGCAGATGAAGAGAGCATAGCTATGATGCCCCCACAGTTGAATAGCTTACTAAAACTCCCCATTTGGAAGCTCACATGAAGAACCACTACTTGGGCAAAGTACTGAAGGGCGTTAGCTGTCTCTGTTGGTTGGAATGAGTTAGTAGCTGGAGTCGAGAGGAAGAGAGGAAAGGAGGGCGTGCGATGGTGGGGGGGGGGGGGTGCTGTTGTTGATGGGGCAGGAAAGAGGAGGAAAGAACAGGAGAGGGGATGGGAGGGGAGGGGAGCAAACTCACCAAATAAAAGTTCATAATACGCCTCAAATCTCCAAAAACATATGAAAAAAAGGTTTCCTACAACTAAAGCAAAACATTCTGGAAACACTCAGCAGATCAGGCAGCATCTGTGAAACTATAGAAAGAGGAAGGAAGGATTAATGTTCCAGGTCAATGATCCGTCATCAGAACCTGTTCCCAGCACCTGCAGCATTTTGCTTTTCATGATTACCTATAAAATAGTTTAAAACAATGAAGTATTTATTGTCGATAGCTATATCCACAACTCCAGTCAACCAGAAGTGCTGACTAGCAGCTGGGAGCGCTGCAGGATTTTGTCCATAAATGAAGTGCTTCCATATTCCGGGGTGCGGAATCCATCAGTGTTGTTTTGGTGTTACTGCCAAAATTCCACAAAGAGCAAATGGAGATAAAAGGAGATCAATTATTTTGCACTCAATCTTGGGCACTGGCATGACTGAGTATATATCAGACTGTAAGGGTAAACTGAAAACCCTTTGGCATCAGCTTTTAGCTCCCACTACCCATCCCCAACCCCCATCCTCACAATTCTGATATTATTTGTTGGAACACATACCCAAAGCATTCTGAGACTCCGAGAGTAGCCCAAACAGACAACTCAACTTCATCCCCCATGCACTAAAATAAATTATTGAGTCGTTATCTCCTTGCTGGTTACAGGGCCTTGCTGGGAGAATTTGGCTGCCACGTTTCCTACATTACAACAGTGACTGCACTTCAAAAGTACTTCACTGGCCGTAAAGCGCTTTGCGATGTCCAGTAGCTGTGAAGTGCACTATATACATGCAGGTCTCTCTTTTTCTTTTCCTTGCGCCCCTTAGCACTACTGATTTTCCCTGACCCCATGACTAACATTACCTATGAAAGCACTAAGTATGAATTCTTAGTTAAGTACTTTACTGAACTTCATAACATTTATGAGCAGCAGGTGTCACTGGCTCCTGACTCATTCTCCCTGCAGTTTCCCATTTCAGACAGTCAGTTTTGTTGCAAATGGAATTATAAAAATTGGGTGACTGCTTTTCTATCTCCAAGATCAAACTTGCTTAAACCGACTGGACAAATATTTCCCGCACTGAATTATCTAATGATCATTGTTGATAATTGCTTACTGTGTTGCCGTAGAAACTATACATTCATGTTGCTGCCTATATTACACTCCCATTCGTGTACAGTTAGCAATTCTTTCGAGCCTGACTACTGTAGCTCAAAGAACTTTGAAGTTATACATGTTTACAATTTTAATTGAAATACCTGCCAGGGAAAACTTATCTAAATGTGTTTGTGATGCTGCTGCATATAACGTTTGAAGGGACCGCCTCCAGCTGTCTTTTACCCACAGTGATTTATCATACACAGGCTCAAGATTTGATAGCTGCAATGATTTATCACTGACCCACAATAATAGGACAATTCCAATCCAGACAGCAGTCTACTGTCAAACATAAGCAGAGTGATGGAAGGCTTCAGCAATAGTGCTGTCAAGCAGCACAAACTCAGTAATAACTTGTTCACTTTGGGTTCCATAAGGACCTCTCAGCTCCTAAGCACATTATAACCTTGGGCCAAACATGGACAAAAGAGCTGAACCCCAGAGGTGAGGTGAGAGTGACTGCTCTTAACATCAGGGCTGTGTTTGACCAAGTATGGCACCAAAGAGCCACAGTACAATTGGAATCAAGTTGAAAACTCGCCAGTAGTTGGAGTGATACAGGTGCACAAAGGAAGATGGTTGTAGTGGTTGGAAGCCAATTACCGCAAACCCCAGGTCATCGCTGCAGGAGTGTGCCAGGGAAGTGTCCTGGGCCCACCCATTTTCAGCTGCTTCACCAATGACCTTCCTTCTGTAGTATCAGAAGTGAGGATGTTTGCTGATGATTGCAGTGTTCAGTTCCATTCACAAATTCCTCAGTTAATGAAAGAGTTTGTGCCTCCAAGCAGCAAGACCTGGATAACATCCAGGCTGGAGCTGATAAGTGACAAGTAGCATTCACACTGCTCAAGTGCCAGCCAATGACCATCCCAGCAAGGGGGAGTCCAATCATCTCCCTTGACATTGAATTACATTGGTCAAATGCCCTACATTCAAATTCTTGGGAGTTGCAAATGACCAGAAACATAACAACCAGCATATTTAAATACTATAGCTACAGGAACAGGTCAGAGGTTTGGTACTTTTTGGCAAGTGGTTCACCTCCTAATCCCAAAAACCTTTCTGCCACCCAAAAGGCAGAAGTCAGGAACGTAATGGAATACTCTTCACTTTCCAAGATGATTGCAGCTCCAACAACAATCAAATAGCCTAACAGCATCAAAAACAAATCAGCACCCCATCTCCCATCTCAAACATTCACTCACTGCAATTGGCACATTGTGGCTGTAGTGTGTACTATCTGCAAGATGTACTGCAGCAACTCAGCAAGGTTTCTTTGACAGCATTTCCCAAACCCCTGACTTCAACCACCTAGAAGAACAAAGGCAGCAAATGCATGGGGACACCATCACCTGCAAGTTTGCCTCCAAGTCATACATAATCCTGATTTGAAACTATATCACCGCTCCTTCAATATCATTGGATCAAAACCTTGAAACTCCCTTCCTAACAGCACTGTGGGTGTACCTACACCACATAGTCTGCAGTGGTTCAGGAAGGCAGCTCACCACCACCTTCTCAAGGGCAATTAGGGGTGGGCAATAAATGCTGGCCTTGTCAGTGATGCCCACATCCTGTGAACAAAAAAAATGTAAAATCCACTTATGTTGCCACCTTTATCTGTGTTTCTGTGCACCACGATCTCTGCTCCTCTTCGTCATTTAAAATCTTACTATTTAAGGTGTGTTTCTTAGTTTTACTTCCAAAATGTTTTGTTTCAACATTTTTCCACATTTTAAACTAACGCTGCCCACTATCAGCCTACTTAATGTCCTTCTGCTATCTTTCTTAGCCATAGTCCCTAATTTAATGTCATCAGGAAATTCCAGTATTCCTACAGTCCCTAAATCCAAGATATTTAAATTTTTATTGCATTAATAAGAGTGATCTCAATGCAAAATACATGTGTGACACATCTTGTCACACCTTTCCAGTCAGACAAACCTGTTACCCCCATCTTTGCTTTGTGTCTTGCAACCATCCCTCTATCCCTGTGAGCATATTCCTTTTGGTTATCTATAGTTCATAGACCTTTGCCATAGGTCTCAATGTTTTTTGTTTTGAAAATCCAGATGAGCTGCAATTCATTAATCTAACCTCTCTGTTATTTCTTCAAAGAATTCCATCTGCTGGTCAAATAACCTGCCATTTGGACATCTGTATTAAATGGCCCTGTATGTTTATTTTATGCTTAGCGATTTCATCCTGTATTATGAACTCTAGTAATTAACTAACAATGGATGTAAGACTAATTGGTCTTTAAATTGTTTTTTATCCTTGTCTCCTTTTCTCTTTTAAGAAAATAAGGCAGTCACTTTCACTACCCTCCAGTTCCCCAGCATGATTTGCCTTTCCACAGAATTTTGCAAAATTATAGTCAGGTCCATAACTATTTTCTTTCCTAACTCCTCTGGATTCTCAGGCATAAACCATCACATCCAGGTGATTAGTCAATCTATTTTGAATAACTATTTTCACCTCATTTCTTTTTGTTTTTGAATTATAACCTGCACTAACTTTTCTATACCTACCTCTGCCGGTTCTGTAACGCCAGTACTGGCTCCCCTGTACAAGCAACGATGAATTATTTACCATTTCTACCATTCCTTCTCACACTGTTACAAACTGGGTAGCTTCATCTCTCAGTAGCCTGTTTCCCCTATTAGTCATCAATACACTTCCTTTTTGCCTTACTGGAATATATTTAATTTGTACTCTTTCTGTCTCCTGTTTAAACATTTCCTGTTAAATACAGTTATCTTTGCCAATTTTTCATTCCCTTTAATCAAGGCAAAGTCTCTTTTTATCTTGGTATAATTTGTGTTTTTTTCCCCCTAGTCAAATACATATGCCTGTCACTTTTCTTGCTCTTTACTTTTCTTACATTGAACTTAATTATATTGTGGTCACTGTTCCCCAAATGTTCCCCTAACTTGATGTGGCCTACTTGCTCCATTTCATTACACAGGAACAGATCAAATAGTGCTTCCTTCTTTGCTGGAATGGTAACATGGAAAGCAGTCTGGAATACACTGTAAAAAGTCTTTCTTCCCTTTTACATCAAACATTTTCCTAGTCTATTTTTTGGATAATTAAAATCTCCTACAATTATAAATCTATTATTAATACATGCTCCTTCCTGCTCTTTCTTCCTTATCCCTGCTGAAAGTTTTATATCTAGGTATATTTAGTTGCCAATCCTGACTTGGCTGCAGTTGCATTTCAGTTATTAGTTTACATCATGTATGCCTATTTTCATCAACTTTGCTCTCTCAATTTTAGACCTGGCAGTACAGTTAATAGCAATATCATATGCAGGGGCAAATTGTCCAACTCTGCGAATAGTTGTTACTATGTTATCAAGGTATTCTAGTCAATCAGAAGTTAAGGAGTATGCCACCAAATCACAACTTGTGATATGAGAGAACAAAAGATAGAAGAAATGCAACTATCCTGCACTAAGTTAACTGTTCTGTATTCAAGATTAAAGATGGATGGAACAGTACATTCAAATGTCAACAGCTAGTGTCACAGAGCATTGAGAATGTAGACTTGATCCCTTGTTCTGTTTAACTGCCAACCTCAGTCACATCAGTGTGATGAAGGAAAAGACAAATGACTGAAGCTCTAGGCTCCACAATGATAGTACAACGCTCACAAGTATGCTTTCATTGTATGTGATTTCCGTTTAATTATTTTCTATTTGATTTGGTAAATGTGCATCAAACCATAAAAGTGTGTTTAGTCACAGTGTATGAACACATTGAGGTTTAAATATGCCGTCCTTTCCTGTGGCACACAGATCACAAACTCTGCCAGCACAAGCAAGGGGAATTATGTTTTGCTCAGTGAGTACAGGAACAAGCTTCAGGGCATTGTCAGTGAATCTTTTCTACAGTGTTGCAATTGATGACTGCTATTTGTGCGTAGAAACTTCACTGTCTGTACTGATAAAGTTAGCACTAAGTCCATGTACCAGCAAGTTGATTTCACATGCTACGGTGAAGCAGTGTCACAGTAGTTGGTGGAGGTCACAATACAATTGTCATTCAGGCTTAGAGTTATAATCTTTTTGCCTTTTTTATAAATGTGACGGTAAGGATTACAGGCATTTTGGTTTTCTATCAAATGGATGCCTTTATTTAATTTTCAAGTCGGAGATGAATAGTTAAACCTATGCAAGACATTCCATTTTTTATAATAGCAAATCTCCTGTAGCACAGTTCATAGAGCGTGCAGTGTTTTATAAAGTCAAGATATATTAACCCATATAGCATACTCATATAAGTTGCTCCATAGTTTGGGGGTTAGCGTACTGCCCTTACTAAACCAGAGTTAGTGAGTTCAAATCTCACTGGAGCCTACTTGCATTTAGTTAGTGCAGACATAATAGGTCAAGTGGCCTCTTTCTGCGATATAAACTTCCTATGTTCCTTCGAAACAACAAAGTTAAGTAAGCAGTGGGTAAGTTGATACAGAGACCAGTTAAGAGGTTGAAGACTTCCTGATTCTAATAATTTGTATTCCTGGAGAATTTTTTCTCGCTTATTCATACTTTTGCTTGAAATGTGACATAGGAGGTTGTTTTTGTTAGGCAAGAGTATTAAGGATTACGGAACAAAGGGAGATTAAGATACAGATCGGCCATGGTCTAACTGAATGGTGAAACAGTTTTGAGGGGCTGAATGGCAAACTCCTGTACTTATTTTTCTAACAAAAAGAAACGTTCTATACATATATATACTGCTTTCGTAGTAGTTGTTAGCTATATTGTGCCTATATTGTTTATTGACTGTGATTATAGATTATATGACCACTTAAATGTCATCCCAGCTTTTCCACATTTCCCCATGCAATGAAAAGAACTTTCATGCTAACATCTTACGGCAATAGCTTACTGTCTGCTTTTCTTTTTAACCTGCACGTCTCCCTGAACAATTCCTCAATTTGTTGAATGTTCATCCAGAAATATGTAGCAGGACATCAGGGCCAGTTAAAATATCATGGCTGGGTGTAGTAGAGCTCTCTTCCATACTGCAAATTACATACCCTCCTGGACAAGGATGGCTTAAGAAATCCATTGCAACAGTTTGAAATTGCAAGGCTGCAAAAAGTTAAGGAATAAGAAAAGCCAGCTCACTCGGTTATTTATCCCAACCAATAATACCTTGTGACCATTCCGTTCCACCATTTCAAACCAGCTAAATGCTGAAAGGTGATTTGTGGCACAACAGAATCATAAACAGTCTGATAGCTTCATAAATTCTGTGAATATTGACATCATCTACATCTTAACTGAGCAAAGCAATGACAGTGAGCTCACCTAATAGTTAAGCTGGTTATGGCATTGGGTAGCCAAGAGGTAGAGAGCTGGACGAGTGTTGATTCAGTCCAAGATGCTGAGTTAGCAATTGGCAGGGGCAGATTATCTCTGAGTTGGAGCGCGAGAAATCATCCAGCTCTCCCATTCCTGTTTTCTATCTGCAATGATCACTAGAAGTGTGCCTATGAAAACAGGAACAGGAGTAGGACATTCAGTCCCTCAAGCCTGTTCTGCCATTCAATGAAGTCATAGTTGATCTGTATCTTAACTCCATCCACCTGCCTTGGCTCCATATCCTTTTAAGCCCTTGTGCAGATATTTGGGTCCCCAGACTGGATAAATAACCGGTCAGCGTTCCCTGTCTAGATTTGTGCATGAGATACAGCAATTGAGCCGGGGAGCGATATCTAGAAAGGAGTTAATGCCTTAATACTTATAGAAGAGGGGGAGGCAGGGACAGACATATGAGAATGTTGATAGAAAGAAGGGGGGGAAGGAAACAATGACCATTAACTTGTTGATCGATTTTCAGCAATTATCAATTAATCCACACCCTCATTTAATCTTATCAAGTTGCCATAGGTAGGGTGAGGTGGTATGGAATTTAATCTTTACCGACTGTGGGCAGTGTTTGAGATCCAATGTAGGATTTGATCCCAGCCAAGATAATTTCTACTGCAGAGATTGAATGCAGTTTTCTACATGGAATTCACTTTTATCTCAAGGAGAATTTGATCTTATCAGAGTACATCTCAAAGAGGAAGGAGTCTCAGCATTGGGACCCCGAAAACCCAAACAACATACCTGGTTCCAGCTAGCAGCAGAATTTTTGCATTTTCAAGGCCTTTAGTCAACAACTCTTTGACAACTTCTTGTATTATCAGCGCTCCCATGAAAGCATATTCACCTTCAACAAACAATAGGCAGAGACCAGTGAGTGCACTCTACACTGGGAATGGCTGTTACAGTAAAATCCCACCTTTTACTTTGACTCTTCTTTGTCTCCTGAAGGTACTGACTAATGCAGGGTACCAAAGGCCAAAGTGGCTATTCCTCCTACTTGTCACTTCACTGTGTCTGCTGGTAGCTATTTGACCATGGGAGGCATCAAACCTAAATCTAATTACGGCCTGACAAAACATTCACACGCATAGACTTTCCAAGGGGGATAATTAGATAGTAATGGGGACTTTATCCACTGGATAAAAGAAATTAATGTAGATTTTTAAAAGTTTGAGGGATTTTGAATAGAGTGAATGGGGAAAGACTTTTCAAAATTGAAAAAAGTGAGAAAAGAGGTTATGCAAAGATTATTTACGCAGGGAGTCATTGCTTTTCCACAGGGAGTTGTTGGGACAGACACCATTGCATCTTTTAAGGAAAAATTGGATAAATATTTGAAGCAGAGGGAGATTATAGGGACTGGGGAAGAGAGAGCAGTGCAGTGGGATTAATCTTGGACTGCTCTAACAAAGAGCTGGCATAGATCTAATGGGACTTTTATGTTAGTGCTGCTGGTAAGAGCAGCATTTGTTACCCAGGAAGTGATGGTAACTGGGTGAGTTGCTTAACCCCTTCAAGAGGGCAATTCAGATTCAACCATGTTGGTGTGGGGAGAGAATGACTGGGATAACAGCAGATTTATTTTTTAAATGACATTAGGGAACCAGTTTTTTTTAGAACAATCTGATAGATTTGTGGTCACTTTTACTGATAACAACTTTTTTATTCAAATGGCTAAATGGTCTACTTCTGTCTGTAACCTTGTTAGCTAAATTCACAGAACTCCAGTACCTCACCAAAATGGTCATTCTTCATGTGTAACCCTTCACGATGACTGTTGGCAAACTTTTGGACCTTGGAAGTCATTAATAAGCAAGTTTGATTCTGCCCCAATGCACACAAGCTTTCCAATAGTGGTCACCGGACAGCAATCAGGAGCGGGAACCTTAGTTCAAAGACACTGTGGTGAAGTGCAGTGCTCCTGTCTGTGCCCTGGACACATTCAGCAAACTAAATTCAATTATCAGACCCAGGACCTTCTAAATGCGTGTGGCTTTGTATCACTCCAGGTAGTGAGTTTACACATTTGGGGAACTCCAGTTAAGTTCCTCGGTGATAAATTCTGCTTAACATGGCACACATAGTCAAATGAAAACTTACTTTTCTCAGATTTCTGGGATGCTCCACTCCAAACATCACTTGAACAATAAGGGATGAAACTGAAATGGAAAACGTAAGTGCAATTAATGAATGTGCCTGATATAATTATTCAAGTGGAAATATTATTTTCAATGCAACACAGAATGGCAAATTGCTTATGAGTGGGAGAAGATGCAGAACACGCACACTTGCCTATGATAAACTTGCCCCGTAAAGCCAGTCCCAGATTTCAGCAGAGTGACTGTGGGGAAGGAGAGTCACTGAGAAACAGACCTCTGTTTCATCCCTTCTCTACAGGGAGGGAAGGAAAACTGAGAGAATCATTCATCCTGGTATTTGCTCTCCTGAACTTCTTTATGTATCAAAAGCAGGACTGACTGAGGTCAGGGAGCAGGCCACTGCTGCCTTCTACCCTGAACGGTGAGTGGTGCAGGAGGTCAAATGACAGAGGCAGAAAAGTAACGTCCAAATCAGGAGAAATGATGCATGAGATTATATCTCCCACCCTGTACTTAAGCTATTTATAAATATCATGTGGCTTTCAGAATGCACAGGAGCTGTTGGAATGACTATATGGCATACTTTGGTGTGTTTTCTACCTTTTTGCAGATAACTCTGGTTAGAAGAACTAAATATAACTTAATCCCAGCATAAGACGCCATAACATCAGCAAAGTCTCCACAAGGGTGCAAGCAAATTCAGAACAGATTCCCACTTGGTTCTCTAGATGGGAATAGTGAAGTCAGTCCTGACATATGCAAAGTGGTCCTAAGCAACAGTTTTGCTTCCCAAGATCTATTGTTTTTAAATGGGTGTTTTTCCCCTCATGTTCTTACTTTTCGCCCCTTGTCACTCAAAGGTGCAAAATCCTGCTGGGGTTTGACATCATTTCTCATCCCAGATGAGCATTCTTCTTGTGCGTCCAACCAGTGAGTTTTGGTAGGTGCCACCTGAACCTTCCAAACTGACTATGAACCCTATCTTATCTGCATCCATTGTTCACTCCAATGAACAGAAATCTGAAGTAGGAATCCCAACTCATATTTTCCTTTTTGATTCAAGGGTATCAAGGGCCAACTGTAATGCCTTCACCCCTTCCCCAGCTATGACTGACTGACCCAGCACGGAAGTGTAACTGAAGCCAGGACTTTCATGATTTGTATTGTTTTTTATTAATTCACGGGATGTAGGCGCCACTGGCAAGGCCAGCAATTATTACCCATCCCTCATTGCCTTCCAGAAACACTAAAGAAGCTTGACATCATCCAGGACAAAGCAGCCTGTATGATCGGCAGCCCACCCATCACCTTAAACATACATCCCCTCCACCACCGATACACAGTGGCAGCAGGGTGCACCATCTACATGATGAACTGCAGCAATTTGTCAAGCCTCCTTCAACAGCACCTCCCAAACCCACGACTACTACCAACTAGAAGGACAAGGGCAGCAGATGCATGGGAACATCACCAACTGCAAGCTCCTCTCCAAGCCACTCACCATACTGATTTAGAACTATATCACAGTTCCTTCACTGTCACTGGGTCAGAATCCTGGAACTCCCTCCCTAACAGCACTGTGGGTGGACCTACACCACATGGACTGCAATGGTTCAAGAAAGCGGTTCACCACCACCTTTTCAAGGGTAATTAGGGGTGGGCAATAAAGCTGGCTTCAACTAATGCTCACAACCCAAGAAAGAGCGAAAAAAAAAGTGATGAGTCACTTTCTTGAGCCGCTGTGGATGGTGTAGTCTAGATACTCCCACTGTTTTGTTCGGTATGGAGGTCCAGGATTTTGACCAAACAAGGTTGAAGGAACGATGATATGTTTCCAAAGCAGGAGGATAGTGTGTGATTTGGAGGAGAATTTGGAGGTGGTGGTGTTCCCATGCACCAATGCCCTTGTTCTTCTAGGTGGTTGTTGGTCATGGGTTTGGGTATTCAGTGCCAAACCTGGTCATGCATTTTCCCAGTGAGCCCATCAAGCGAGTTTGTCTGTTTTCTACTCTTGTGTTTAATATTCACATTTTTTTCCCATTTTTGGTTCAGACTTATTTGAGTTGGCCAAAACTTACACTATATTAGCGTTCCACCAGTACGGGTTTTCTTCTGGCTGAGGAGATAGGATTCCAGTTCCTGATGAGATAAAAGCCCCAGAATCATCAGAGCCAAGAGCTTAATGTGAATTTGTCAACACACCACATTTCTTTGATATTTAGTGGAACATCTTGATGGACACCAGTGTTTTGACTTGTCAGAGATATAAAGGAACTGCAATCAGTTCTGCTGCATGCTGAGAGTGCACATCAGGAAAATTCAACCATGCACTTTTACGTTTGGAAAATTAGGGCTGGGGGTGGGGGTGGGTGAGGCTCTTGGTTTATGATAGGATTGTCAAATGTTGGACAAACTCCAGCTACATTATGAGACATTTAGTTCCAAATGAATGCACATCTGCAGGTGTCTTATTTCACAGGAGTTATTTCATTTTTGTAGTGTCCCTCAGTGAAGTTGCCAACTAATGTCAATTTGCACTAAATTGTGAGCAGTTTTATGTGGTGGACCCTACCCATTAGAAACCAGGACTGACTCTGGGATACTGTGGAAACCTCATTGGCATAGTAGCTATGGGAGAGGAGAGGTAGGTGGGGGAGAGTGAATGAGAGCAGTCCTTTTTTCCATTCAAGTGTCAAAAGCACTAAACAGTCCCAGTACATAATAACAGTTTGAAGTTATATCGTGGCTTCAGTATAGCGAAGTCTCAAGGTGCTTCACAGGAGCATTAACAATATATGTACATTATATATGATTATGGGTATTTTTCTAAAGCTGTACATTATGAGTGCACTGACGTATTCTATTAGGTGCCGGTATCTTGTCCAATAATAAATAACTTTGACCTATTTCCACAGGTTTTTGGTGCTATCATTCAGTGAATAACCATTCCACAGGTCTAATGGTTCCCAAAATGATTATTTTAAAGCTTTATTCTTCTGCAGTGTTTTTCCCCTATTGTCCGAAGCAATCGGGCAGCTTCCAAGCCGGTCATTTCCAACACTAACCTGTTTTACTGCGAGGCCAGTTGGTGGAGCTCATTAATCGGCGCATGGTGTCATATCGAGTGTCACAGTTCTCTTTGCTGAAACAGTACCAGCCCCCTGAGAGAACAAAAGCAAATAGCACAATTAATATGCACGAACAGGACAAGCAGTGTGACACATCCAATGGATTAGAATCACTCCAATTTGCGCCCCATAATTGGAATGTTTCTAGCTGTAAACGCTGGAGGTCTGCAAATAAAAAGACAATTAAAATGTAAGTGCAAACTCCTCGTCAGAACTGATAACTGCAAAAGTGAGACATTTAATCATGAACAAAAGAGTGGGGGAGAGGGTGAGGAATGGGTTGAATGTCCAAACAGGGTTTTTAGGAAACTTGTTGGATGAAGTTTGATGATCGTCGCTATGAGGCAACCAAAAGGCATCAAAGGAATTGGGTATTAGTGGGGAAGCGTCGGAGGTGAAATGATACAGGAAGGAAAATGGGGCGGAAAGATAAAAGCTGCAAGTACAGAAAGTCTGGAAGAAACAAAGAAAATTCTGGAAACACGAGCCAGTTTGTCAGCACACGCAGAAGGAAAAAGCAGAATCACACCCAGGGAGCTAATCGCCAGCTCAGCTACCGACAGCAGCGAAGTCCCAGTGCATCCCCCCAATTCACGTGAGTGAGAAACTAGCAGAAATACTTCTGAGAGGAGGAGACCAGAAGTCAATCTTTACTCACAATTGTAGATTTATTCACAAAATGAAACATTACAAATGTATAGCTCCTAACTCTACAACCCAACACCAGTGTCAATAGTGTCTTTTTATATGCGCTCAAATAATCATCTTATGAATGCCCTCCACCTGTAAATACCTAATCATCATTTATACAATACATGAAGTTGAAAGGTACTCAGATTGTGTCCATTTGTGTTATTATTACATTTTTGTTCCTGGCTTGATTTTAAATCCTCTGCTTAAAGTGGCACAGGATTAATACAATACATGGAGCATACTGAGGTCATTGTGTCACCAATTACAAGCTGTCTGGCACATTTTACAAAAACATCCCAAAATAAATAAACTTTAAATCTCTAAATGCAACAATCACATTGCATGGGTTAAAATATGCTCAGTGCAAAATCTGAAACCCTTTTCTTCATTAACACTCTCCAGTGTACAGTGTACTCTGACACATGGGCGAGATTTTAACTTACTCAAAACCCATTCACTTACATAGAATTAAACTAGGGTCTACTGTGTTTGGAAATTGCTATTTTCTATTACAGAAACCAGTGATATTAGCACTAGAAGTTTTAAGGAGTGGAGGATGTGGATGACACCAGCAAGGCAGCATTTATTGCCCATCACTAGTTATGCTGAGGGCATTAAGAATCAAATTTATAATATGGGACTGGGGTTACATATAAGTCCAGACCATATTGGGGCTGTCAGTTTCTGAAAGGAGATTAGAGAACTAGTTGGATATTTACTACAATTCAACAGCTTTTATAATAACTTTCTGGTGCTAGGTCAGAAAATTACCAAATTTATTAAATCCCATTTCACAACTAAACTGCCACATCCACATATTTATTTACCATATTGTTACAAATACACAGAAGGAGAACTTGCTTAACATAAATTGCTTTGTTATTATGCCAGTGCATTCAGTTGCTCTTAACTTTGTCATGTCTTTGACATGTTCCCACCATTACCACCAATGTGAAAGACAGTGGAGGAGACATGTGAGACTGTGGTTTTTGTTGAGATGATTACTACAGTCATTACAGTTGGCCTAAGCACCCCTGGGCTAGGTAGGGGCCAATTGGACATGATCCCCACAGGATCATAAAATCGCAAGATTGAAACCTAGGAAGGCGGTTGTTGGGTTCAACTTAAATTGTTCCATTCATCCAAAATGACTCTACAGTCTCTCCATCAAACCGCGCACCAACTGTTTCCCAAATGGCTGAAGGGTTTGTTTCTCTGCAGGTTGCCCTCTGCCATGCCGTATCCATGGGACCACACCCAGAATGGTCAGGGTGTTCCAGAACCTGCTCTCTATGGAATCATTCTTGAGAACAAATCATAACTGACCAGAAGTCTAACTAGAGAAAACCAATTTGAGGAGTTTTGATTTTTAAAGAAAGCAACTGGTCAACTTACAACAACAGCTTGCATTTACGTAGCAGCTGTGTGTAGTAAAGTATCCAAAGGCATTTCACAGGAGAGTTACTGAACAAAATTTGACACGAGTCGCATAAGGAGGGCACATTATAGTTCTTTAAAATATAAGGAGTGTCTTAAAATGAGGATAGGGAGATAAAGAGGCAGAGAGGTTTAGGGAGGGAATTCCAAAACTTAGGACGTAGGCAGATGAAGGCATGGCCACCAATGGAGGGGTGATTAAAATCTGGGTTGCGCAAGAGGGCAGAATTGAGTGAAAAAAACAGAAAATGTGCTGGAAAAACTGAGCAGAGCTCTGAAGGGTCATATGGACTTGAAACATCAACGCTGTTTTTCTCTCCAGAGATGCTGTCAGACCTCTTGAGTTTTTCCAGCATTTTCTGTTTTTTTTTGGATTTCCAGCATCTATAGTATTTTGCTCTTATCTTAGGACAGAATTAAGTGCCAGGCATGGCTCAGTTGGCCATACTCTCACCTCTGGATCAGAGGGTTGTGGCATTATCACAGCAGTGACTTGAGTGCAAAACTCTAGGCTAACACTCCAGTGCTGCACAAAGTAAGTGCTGCACTATTTTGAGCAAAGGACTTCCATCTGTTATCCAGACCAGTACTTTTCCCCCAATCAGTTTACCAAACAAAACAGATTATCTGGCCATTATCAATTTGCTGGTTGTGGGAACTTGCTGTGTGAAAATTGGTTGCTGCATTCCCTGCATTACAACTGTGACCACACTGTGCAATTACTTCATTGGCTGCAAAGGTTTTGAAAGGCGCTGTAGGTGCAAGTCTGCCTTCCCTTCGAATTGGTGGCATGCGGGTAGTTGGGAGGGTTGTAGCACTGAAGGTGCACAGAGAGATTGCGAGGGGCAAGGCCAAATTGGAATTTGAAAACAAGGATGAGAACTTTCAAATCGAGGTGTCACTGAAATGGGAACCAGTGTAGGTCAGGAATGAAGGATGAACAGGACTTGTTGGGAGTTAGAATATAAATAAAAGGAACGGTATCCATGTTGTGGTTGGATTTCTGGCAGAAATAATGTCCAGTACCTGACAGATCCCCTTTATAGACGTTTCAGCCCCTGTAGACTTCACCAATAAATTATGAACCTCTTAAAACTCACTCACCCCTTCCATGGAGTTTTGTGGCATGATTGATTTCCATTATCAAATCAAATCCTTCTCAAAATACTTTCTGTTTGCAAATTAAACTTTCCTTCTCTGTCTGAAATAAATTTGGTACTAGAATTAAAGTTTTAGGAATATGAATCCAGACTGGATAAACTGTGACTGGGAGTTTGCGACAGGACACAGTGAATGAAAAGGAGGAATGAGTTTGTGGGCTTGGGTGGCCTGATTCAGTCAGAGTGTCAATGAGAATTAAAAGGGCAACAAAAAGGTAAAATACTGCAGGTGCCAGCAATCTGAAACAAAAAAGAAATGCAAAGCGCTGGAGATATTCGACTGGGTGGGGCAGCACCATTTTAGAAAAGGCCATGAGTGGTATTACAGCTAAAAGTTGTGGTGCTTTCTCGGCCTGCTGGGCATCTCAGGGGGTTTCTGTCTTTAATGGGGGTCTCAGTTTCAGCCAGGGCAAACCCGATCGATAGAAGAAGTGAAAGTTGTAGGTGAAACCAGTTTCTCTTGCTGCGCAGGTAAGGTATGCGCCGCAACATTTTATTTTGAATAGATGTTAAAGATAAATGTCCATGACCTCTCGATGTTATAATTTCTAGGAAACGGCTAACTTCAAAAGTACCTCATTGACTGTGCACTGTCCAGAGGACGGGAAGGATGCTATATAAATGCACGTCCTTTCTTTAAAACTCACCCAAACCTGATCATCCTCATTAAATACCCCAAACTCACCTTCTAAGAAGATCAGCCAGCGTCTGCTGCCCTTGGACTCTTTCATGTAATACCTACGAGAGCAATGAAAAAACAGTCAATTGATTTTTTTAATTAATCGAACTTGAAGTGGAATCTATTTAAAAATATATCTAGAGATGTATCTTTAATGCAAAAAAAAAAGGCTTTGAAGTTGGAGTCTCATCAATAATGTAATTTCAGTGTTCAAAAGATTCCGTAGACTGGGAAAGTCATTCCAGGTTCTTGTCAGGATGGGAATCTGGATGTTTTTTTTTTAACTGATAATATGCAAATATGGGAGAGCTCATCTCACACGAGTGATTTAAAGCAGCAGCCAGTTACACGGATGGACCTGAGCGGCCATGGTATGCGGTGAAGTGAAGGGCGCTTTAAAACATTGCTACCCGTGGGTCACAATGTCGATGAACCCTTAAAGGGGCAATTCCGGTTCAAACAGGAGTGGTCCCACCTTCCAAACAGCAACAAGGGGTACAAGCGGATGGTTGTTAAGGGGGTGGGTGTTAATCGCTTGCTGCCTATTTCGCAGCCCGATTATACAGAAGGTTACCGGAATTCTAGGATCTCCAACCTCTGCCGGTGTTATTACCCCGAGCGGAGAGGTCCGGTGTAACCGGGTGGGATGGGTATAAGACTGAGAGAAACGTCTTTCAATTGGGGGTCACCCTTTTAGGACAGAGATGAGGAGAATTTTTTTTTCTCTCAGGGGGTTGTGCAACTTTGGAATTCTCTGCCTCAGTCGGTGGTGGAGGCGGGGTCACTGAATATTTTTAAGGCAGAGGGAGGTAGCTTCTTGTTAGGCAAGGGAATCAAAGTTTATCGGGGGTAGATGGGAATGTGGAAATCGAAACGCAAGAAGATCAGCCATGATTCTTATTGAAAGGGGAGCAGGCTCGAGGGGCCGAATGGTCTACTCCTGTTCCTATTTCTTACGTTCTTATTTGAGGCTTCAAGAAGGGAGTTGCATCTTAGACCGTTTAGATTTGACAAGTAACATTTGTCGCCCTTTAAAAGAAGCACCGAATTGTTTGATGGCCTGTAAAATGGAGTTTGAATTCACTCAAGCCTGGAGACTTTAACGTGTTAACTGGTGCGCTCTGAACATTTTAAATTATCCTTTTCTTTAAAAGTTCAGTCACAGTGCATCGAGCGTTGGAGAGCACATCCACTCGCGCTCCACACACGCACATAGCCACAATAGTTCCACAAATTCCTAAACTGCTCCTTCAAAAAGACACTTCCACGCTTTAGGGTAACGCAATATGAAAATTTAAGTAAGTCGCAGTATGAAATTATCAAAAGGAATCCCGCCCGCACGGAAATGTGCCGCGTGTCTGGGGAAGGGGGACCAGCTTTTAATGTGACACCTCAGGTCGCAGCTAATGCCTGTTCTTGAGGTTTGTATTTATGTATTAAACTGTGTGACTTAGAAGAATTTACATGGAGTGGCCAGTTTCTTGGTTGCTAATTCTGAGTTGATTTGAGGGTTGGGGGGGGGGGGTGTGGAGGAGGCGAGAGGTAGGTAGGGTGTTGTGAAATTAACCAGGATGTCTGTTTCACAAAGAGAGAGAAAAGGGGGAGGAAAGAGGGGTGGTGGGGGTGGGGGTGGGGGGTGGGGGGGTGAGTTATAGAGTTTCTTTTTCATTGTTAGAGTCACCCTGGAAAGTGGCTGTGTCGGCGGCTGTCAGCGAGCAAGAGAGGCTGTTTCACAGGGAAACTCCATTCAAAATCTTCAAATTCCCAGTAAATGTTTAGCTGGTGTGTTTTGGGAGTGTGTGCATGTGTATGTGTGTGTGTGTGTGTGTGTGTGGCGGGGGTGGGAATAAATCCATTCAAAAACTACAGAAAATACATACTGCAAATTCACAGCAGAATGACCGACACTGGGAGATTGGTTACATTCAGGAGGAGAATTTTAGCTTTTTTTTGGAGGGGGAGGAAGGGGTGATGACGGATTTTGACCAACACTTCTAAATTTCGGCTGGGACTCCCGTGTTCCTGAGAGCTACTGGGGTTTAAAGGGACCATCTGAAGCTGTCGCGTGTTTTTAGGCAGAATGACATCTGCGCCCATTGCCAGCTGCTATCCCGGGGGGGGGGCTGAACAGTTTCAAAGGAGCCAAGCGGGACCGATCCCAATTTCCTTACCCGGCCGGTGTCCCGTCGTTACAGGTAACCGAGGAGTTGGCCAGAAAGTGAAGCTTCATGTCATCGTTCAGCTTCTGAGCGGAGCAGGGGTAGAGGGACTGAGCCAAGCTCTTGATCTGAGCCATGAAGTTATCGATGTTCCCTTCCACGGCGGTGAAGTCCAGGGTGAAGCTCTCCTCGGTGTCCGCCGCCGCCGCCGCCGCCGCCGGCTGACGCTGCGGGCTCCAGCCGGGCGCCTGGCTCCTCTCCCGGGCGGCCAGCCCTTGCGCCCGCCGGTAGTGCGAGCTCTGGCGGCCAGCCCTCCAGCTCTTCCTGCCCTCGGACGAGCCGCCGAGCTGGAGCAGGGCGATGGAGAAGAGCAGCGGGCGCCACAGGCTCAGATCAGAGCTCATCTCCCACTCTCTCTCTCTCTCTCTCTCCCTGGAATTGGCCAAGGCAGAAAAATCGGTGGAAGTTGCTGTGGCTACTCCTCAGCCTAACAGAGCAGTGCACTGGGGCTTCTTAGGGGAGCTGGGTTACAGTGTAACATTAAAATCAAAACCTAAAAGTTAACAATTAAGAACTTAGGGGAAAAAAATAAAAACAGTGCATCCCAAATGTTTCAATTTGCAGTAAAGATAAATTTCCCCAATAATTACTGGCCACCTATTTCAAAAATCCGGTTCGTTCTCCGATCGGCTTAATATATATTTCTTCTTAAGTAAGGTACTAAAGAAATCCTATTGCATTTGCTCCGAAGTCTTGTTCGGCCCGGGGGTGCTAAACGGCGTTGGGAAACTCTCCAGCCGCCGACCGCCGCCTCAGCTTGTTAAATACTGAACTCCAAACCCCGGTCCAGTTAGGTAACTAATATGGCTCGGAAATTTGTTCTCCCCCCCCCACCCCCCTTCCCCATCCCCCCTCCCCCCCCCCCCCCCCCCCCCCCCCCCCCCCCCCCACCCCCCTTCCCCACCCCCCCTCCCCCCCCTCCCCCCCCCCCCCCCCCCCCCCCCAACGATCTCCGCTTATTTCAGCTTCCCTCTAACTCTGCCAATGAACGCGCTCGCCAAACCCAGGGACTGAAAACTGGGCGTACTGAATTACTGTTTGGAGATGCTCAATCCCCCCTCCTCTCTGAGCTAAGGTGTTGCAGCTAAAAGCGTTTGATCTTGGGGGGAGGTGGTGAGGGGGTTTTGAGTGCGAGGTTTTCTTTACCTCGTCCGTTTGCGCCATCGAAACACTCCCCCCCCCTTCAAAAAAAATGACAGGAATTGAATATTGCAGGAAGGAAAGAGAGAGAGAGAGAGAGAGAGAGATCCCTTTGATGTTGCCGCTGTGTTATTGCTGCTGAAGATCAGACACCGGCTGACCCAGTCCCTCATGAAAGTCTTGCATGCAAATGTAACAAGAAAAAAAAAACCCTACCTGCTTTCCTCTAGACTTAAACCCCCGTGTCCCTGGATCTTTAAGTATCTCTCTTACGTTGGAGATATTTCACTAAACTGATGGTGTCCCGGTTGCTGCCCGCGGTTATCAGTCGGACCCACATCTGCTTCAGCCCCGTTCGTGCTGTCTGCAGACATGTTTGAAACCTCTATCCGTTTATTGGAATGGCCCATTGAAATGTATCCCAAGCCGGCATCGGGAGAGCAGCGCTTGTTTTTTTTTTCAATGTCCAGGTCAGAGCCTTTGCAAAAAATCAAACCACCCTCCCCTCCCCCAAACACTTTATTACAGAGAATGGAAACCCCGAGTGTCTAAGATCTGCCTTTCGGGATGTTCAGCCGGTTGGCGGATTCTGTTGATGTGGAGTTGCCGCCGAATGCGAGAGTTTGTAACTGAGCGATGCGTCGCTTGTGTTCCACTCTGAAATGGGTTTGATCCACAGGGAGAGAGAGAGAGAAACACACAGGCGGCTTCTTCAATGAACCAAAAACTCCTCGGCAGCTCCAGACTAGCCTGCCCACAGCCTTCAGTCACATCCCCCTATTATTTCCCAGTCATGGCTTGTTTACACGCACTTCAGAAAACAATATGAGGGGAAGTAATGTGTAATGATTGCTCTTAAATCGTCTGCGCTACAAACTGAGTACCACGCGGAAACTTCATTCAAAGGGCGAAGCAAACAGATTGCCTTTTCTCTGTTTTCAATTAACAATTAAACGTATCTTTTTGAAGTGATTGATTCAGATAAGGGATGGGGACTTGAGATAAGGGTTGTTTATTCAAGGAACAATACGAGAGAAAAAACCCCCCAGAAGTTTTTAACACGCAGTGTCTCGCCTGGGACCCGGAGGGCGGAGAGTCGCCTCTCCTGGTTTGGGCACAGGGAGCACCTCAGATTCAGCTCTTCATCTGGGACACAGGGTGGAGGGAGGGAGAGTGGGTGGACGGAGGAGAGGGTGGAGGCGGCATTGGTCCAGGGAGAACGGGGGCATGAAACAACTGGGCAGGAAGAGGCAGATTGCTGCAGGGTGAAAGAGGAGGAGGAAGGAGAGAGTTGGAGGGAGTGATGGTGGAGGGAGTGATGGCGCGAGAGGGTTGGAGGGAATGATGGCGGGAGAGGGTGGAGGGAGTGAGGTGGAGGGAGAGAGGTAGAGGTAGTGAGGTGGAGGGAGAATGGTGGAGGGAGTGATGGCGGGAGAGGGGTGGAGGGAGTGAGGTGGAGGGAGAGAGGTGGAGGGAGAGAGGTGGAGGTAGTGAGGTGGAGGGGGAGTGATGGCGGGAGAGGGGCGGAGGGTGTGAGGTGGAGGGAGAGAGGTGGAGGGGGAATGCTGGAGGGAGTGATGGCGTGAGAGGGGTGGAGGGAGTGAGGTGGAGGGAGTTATGGCAGGAGAGGGGTGGAGGGAGTGAGGTGGAGGGGGAATGCTGGAGGGAGTGATGGCGTGAGAGGGGTGGAGGGAGTGAGGTGGAGGGGGAATGCTGGAGGGAGTGATGGAGGGAGTGAGATGGAGGGAAAGTAGTAGATTGGGAGAGTGGTGGTAGGAGAGGTGGGGAGATGGATGGAGTGGTGGAGAGGGACAAAATAATGTTCGTGGTTTTAGGAGGAGATGCTGATAGGGTGAGATGAAGAGGGGTAGGAGGAGGCTCAGGTGGAGCATAAACACCAGCACGGACAAGTTGGGCCGAATGGCCGTTCCTGTGCTGGAAACTCGAGGTAACTGGATTGGGGGAGAGGACTTTGAGAAAGATTAATTAAGGCGCAGCTTCCATTCATCCTCTCCCCTGATCTGCCGGCTGTCTCTCACTAAGTCCCAGCACAGAGACAAGTTCAGGATGAATTGGCAGAAACTCCATTCTCTCTGACTTTATCACCTCATCTCCGGATCCGAGCGCCTCCGGAATGTCTTACCTGGATCCGGAAGATCTTGTATTAGACACAAGATCAAATATTCACTTCAAAGCCGATGGCGGGACAACTTTACACTTCAGTAGCGGGTGGGGGGTAGAAACAGAACAAAAAGGAATCACATCTTTCCCTGTGAGAGTTACCCTGACAGGGACACGGGCGGTTCTGTGCGGTGGCTACAATCTCAGGCAGTCGGCTGGGCTGTTGGAGCAGGTCGCCTGGTTTGAACTGAAGATTTCGATCGTCTTTCCTCGGGGATTTGGGACTAAGTTATTGTTTGTTATCGAGTCCAAGCAGCTCATATCAATGACATTTGGACGCACGGAGTAAACGCACAAATGCCCATTTTCTAGGCACTATTGCTTTGCAAAAGAGTAAGAGACTTTGGTCAGCCGTTTACTATGGGGCACAGGCAGCTTGTTAATGAGAAGTGTCCCCAGGGAGATCCCAATTGTTGGGATCCATTTGATCCCCAATGAATTCTCCGGGCTCTGTCAGGAGCCCTGACCCCGCGCTCTTGTGAACTTGTCTCTTAAGTTATTATTTTATCAATAAATTCATTCTCGCGCTTCAGGGGTCCCTGAGAAAAGCGATGATAGATTCCGGGAAACAGAGATCGTCCGAAAGGAAAGAGGTCGCCTTAAATAGGGCAAAAAAAAACAACTTAAAAAACACACAGCCAAAGTAAATGGATGAAGAGTCTCCTTCTACACCGTAAAGATACTGAGCCCAATGTGATTGCCAGAAAACCGGCCTTCACAAAGAAAACCTTTGAACTCTTCATCACAAATGTGATGATTTTTAAAAAAAAAATGTTTTCAAGAAATAGAAACGGATATGAGGCTCGTTCAATAAGTACCAAACTGACTGCTGGAAATACACAAAAGGCGGGGTTTGGGGGTGTAAACCGTTTCTCATAGCCCACCGTTACCTTCAGCTTCCAGCACAGGAACTGGCCATTCGGCCCAGCTGGTCCGTGCTGGTGTTTATGCTCCACCCGAGCCTCCTCCCACCACTCTTCATCTCACCCTCTCAGCATCTCCAAATACAATGGACATTATTTTCTGAACTAGCTGCAGGATTACCACGTGCGACAGCCTCGCTTTTATTTTCATTGATAAAGATGCTATTCACCGTGTTGCGTCAGAGACAAGGTCTACCCGGCCAGTTCTGCCTCTCAGGGCAATGTCCTCCACAATGGGCCACCTCATTTGTGGGCAGTCATCACCAACTGCCGAGCAAGGAACATGACATCCGCCTGCGAAATGAGAGATTGAGAAAATAATAAGACAATGCACCTCACACAGCCTGACTATCATACCCCAAATATCCTCATGTGGACGGATGGAGACTTTAATCATAAAGAGACCATCAGATTGCATCACCCAACTTCACCTAACCTTGAAATGGCTTTTTAAGGATCTTCCAAGACTTAACAAACTATTGACCACGTTGTGCGGTGGTATCTGTCAGACGATGTTCAGTGCGGTTTATAGATCTGGAACTCTGAAGAAGGGTCATACAGACTCGAAACATTAACTCTGTTTCTCTCTCCACAGGTACTATCAGACCTGCTGAGCTTTTCCAGCATTTTCTGTTTTTGTAATACATACAGACTGTGGAGTATGGAGAATTGTACAACTAATGGGTTTGTTCGGAATGCTAGCGAAGTCAAAGGGAATGTAAAAAATGGCCCCGATTTTGTCCATTTCTACCTCTGCTTTTCCAATCTCTCTCTCTCTACCTGTCCAGTTCCTCTTCTCTCTAGTACATCTATCTCTCTCTTTGTCAAGTTCCTCTTTTCTCCATGTACATCTATCTCTCTCTCTATTTATCAAGTTCATCTTCTCTCTAAATACATCTCTCTCTATTTGTCAAGTTCCTCTTCTCTCTATGTACATCTATTTCTCTCTCTATTTGTCAAGTTCCTCTTCTCTCCATGTTCATCTATCTCTCTCTCTATTTGTCAAGTTCCTCTTCTCTCTATGTACATCTATCTCTCTCTCTCTATTTGTCAAACCCCTTTTCTCTCCACGTACATCTATCTCTCTCACACAATTTGTCAAGTTCCTCTTCTCTCTATGTACATGTCTCTCGCTCTCTCTCTTTCTTGTTTTCCTGTTGAGTATTTGTTGCTGCTTTTTTGTTTCATCAACTTTGGCCCCCTGTCAGATTCAGTCGGTTCGATTTCATCCAAGTTAGACAAGCAAGTAGGAAGCACATATTTTGGCAGACGTGAGGTGCTGATTGGTCAGTAGTGAAATGTGATAGAAAGCAAGACAGAGACTCTTCATGTGAACCATTGTGAAATGGTGTCACTGTAACACAAGTGAGGGTGCATTGATATTCACATTTTCAAAAGGGTCACTGATTTAAAATGATCAACTCCCACCTGTTTCCTCTTCACCTTTAAGGTCATCTCAGGTAAACTTCAATCCAAAACATTACTTACAGCCTAATCCCTGGCATCAATCATCTGCCAAGGATCCAATTATGGTCTGTGAGCCAAGGCTTCCTGACAATTGAGGTCACAGCAGATTCCTGCCATCTGGGAGAGAAGGAGAACTCATTGATGTAAACTTTATGGAGGGCATGACCTATCTAACAGAATTCCACCTCCCTCAGGGTAGGAGCAGAACTTCTCAAGTAGATATTTACTTTCTGGAGTTCATCAAAGTGAGAGATGCCAGTGCTAAGGATTGGAATACTCTGGATTCGAAGCTAGCATGGGTTAGTTCCAGATTAAAACATGTTCTGCTCAACTCCAACAATGTACCCTAGAGGTAGTTTCAGAAATTGTACTGGTGTGACATCTCTACCTGTTATCGTGGCCATCTACTGGGGTATTGAATCTTAATTTGTGCCATAATGTGGGTCTTGTCGACTACTAGGCATTGACTGGTGTCCACCAAATTCATGTCATGTAACACAGATAGAGCTACCAGTGAGTAAACTTGAATTCCATCAGCTCAAGTTGGATTTGGGCTCTGGTAGCAGAGGTAATGGAGCCTTATGTTAGCCGTCTTCACAATCATTTCCTGTGGTTGAACTTCTTACATACCAAGGTAAAACAATCTGCAACATAAAGATTCTAGTTTCTTGGTGTTAGTTTTGTTCATTTGGAAGCACTGTTCCCTTCAAGTAAGAAGATTGTGGGTTCGAGCCCCAGTGTAGGATTTGAGTAATCTAGGCTGACACTAGTATTAGGCAGGCTAACACTTCAGTATTAAAGAAATGCTGCATTATCAGAGGCAATTTCTTTTGCATTAGTCAGATGTAAAAAGTCCTATGGTGCTATTTGAAGAAATGCAGGGAATTTTCTGTGTATCCTGGTCTTTCTTCCCCAACCAACACAATTAATAATCAGATTGTGTCTGGAAAAAGATGGACTGTACAAAGGTTGCACACAACTCACAGTGGAGCACAACTTTCATTGCAGACAGTGAGGTCGAATTAATTTTCTACTGTTTTATTCTTCTTTGTCATGTTTATCTTCTTGGTAGCTTTATTTGTGTTTGGCTGGCCATGAATCTTTCAGTAGGTTGGTGGGTTAGGCAGAATCTTGGTGGAACCATCAACACTCTGGAAGGCATGGACTCGAAGCACCAAGTGTGAAGACAAAATAATTAATCTCAAAGTGAATGGAACTCAGTGTGTGTTTTAAACCATGGATTTCAATTAATTCTATTAGATAATCATGAGTAGGTTCAGTGAGATAAATAGAAGAAGCTATTTCCTAGGTATTATTAACTGGTATGATTAAAGTCAGCAAAAAGTTGGGCTGATCACCAAAACAAAGAGCTGGGTGATTATGTTTTGCACAGAATCTGTTAGGCTGTCAACTTCCTTGGCACAAAAGGATCAATAACAGCTTTCAAAAGACAAGTGTTCTGAAAAAGAAACAAAAATTAAATGAGTGTGGAGGATTGAATTAAGTGGGTGGGTTTTTCAGAGAACCTGCTGCAGGAATGATTTTCCTTCTGTGCTGTAAAACTCTGACTCCGCAAAAAAAGTTAGCCACACAAAAAAAAATTCATGCAATATGACAACTCATCACTGGAATTAGTTCTTCAATTCTCTAATTTTCACCACATAACAGTCTGGCATTTTACAGCAGCACCGACTTACTGAAGGAGTGAGAAAAGATTTCTTCCTCTGTAGAGCAATTCATGGTAAATTTGCAGCATGTCCTGTCCTTGTGATAAGTCACAGAGCTGAACTTCCATGGTATCTTTATAAGTTACATGCAATAAATGTCATTTGGGACTGAAGGAGCCTGAGAGCTTTGATGTTAAAATGGGAATCAGTCACATTTGGCAGGGCCTCTCACTTGGAATGTAGAGTATTGTAGCATCATCCATACATGCATTAAATCAATAAAAGAAAAAAATCATTTTCTAACTTATATAAAAACAATGCCCACTGAGTGAGTGTGAACTACACAAGTAATACAATCACAATTCATGTGCAACTTCCTCAGTTCTTCAGTAAACCAAGTGATTTGGTGCCTGGTGGCTTCCTGCAATAATCTTAAAATTATTGCAGTTACCATGAGCTGCTTGCTGTCCGGGTATCACAATTTCATAAATAAAGTGTCAGAGCAACGAAAACACTGGGGTCTGCATAGATCTGAGCAATAATATCCCACTGTATGGATCATTGGCATTATGATTAACCTGCTAGTGTTCTTTATTAACTGAATTAAAGCAAATATTTTACTTTGGGTGTGTCTGCATTATTCCATGTTATCCATTTAGATAAATTTTTACTTGCTGCCAGTTTTAATGATCATAAATTAGCTGATCAGCAGAAGTTGAAAAGAAGAATGCTGCAGTTTCCCAGAACAGTGCAAGATACTGCAGCAAACCTCTACTCTGGTAATCTTCAGTCATGTCATGAATGACAATTCTCTAGCACCTTGCTATCAATAAATTGCCTTTGGCATTTTCATTACTCCTGGTCAAAGACAAAATGTTATTTTTTTAATTTTTGCCTCTCTCCCCCTGAAGGTGTTGATTTCTTGCTGGCCTGAGGGTCCATGCAGCTTTCAGGTACCTCACCCATCATTCTTAATGTTTGTCCCCAAATAATCTCCACAAGCTTTTTGAGCACAGGGAGAGTGCACCATAGCCTAATGTATACACACACCGGGGTAGAAACTGGTGTGTGTTAAAGGTGGGAAGAGCAATGATTTAACAGTGGGATGGCCTGCCCCCAATCTGCAAAGACAATGGACCCACCAGTAAATTTGGGGACCCTTTGGTTAAGTGTCCTGGTTTGGAATGCCAAGTCTCAGCCCAAAAGTGTGCACAGGCTGATTTCTTTCTGTGCTTTTCAGAACTTGCCCTTTTCCATGAGCACTAGGGCCAATTATGATGCCCCTACTAATGCTCCAGCCAGGATCAGCTAACTTGCAATTGGAAACATGACTTTCCTAATCTGTATAATTCAGTATCACATTGAACAGTGTGTTTCCACAATAAATATTCCTGTCTGACACTTCTAAAAGTGCTTTTGCCATATAAACTTGTGAAAACTGAGTTAATTAATGTAAGGGATAATTTTAACCATTTACTTGGCAGGAAACTGATGGGATTTAATGGAACTGATGGATGATGAGATCCCACCCAATCACCCATGGCCATTCCACCATCCCAATTTAATGATAGATCAATCTGATACCATCAGTTTCCCGCTGGACAAATTAGAGTCAAATTATCTCCTGTTTTTATTAAATGTCATTTCACAACAAAAATGTGACAAGATTTCTCCATTTGTACTATTTGTATATCCTAGTTAAGAGGCTGTCAGCTAAATTTACTCAAAGGCCTTTATCCTGCCAAGATGTTGAGCAGTTCCAAGTTGGAGTGTACACCCACCAATTGACATTAGATTGATTTTGAAGACTGTGGCCCTCAACTGTTGCTGTGGGATCACAGAGGTGACAGGAAGTGCAATGTAAGGCCTGAATTCGAGGATAAGGTCACTGCAGCACCCTCCAGGTGTCTTCTGTAACCTCCCCAAGGTTAAAGATTATTATCTATAGCCTGGAGACCATTGTCCACATTTATTTAATTATGTTTTTGGATTAAATTCAAACAAAATAAAGTTTTTGTGGTGAGGGCTGAAGCAGGATTTAAACTCCTTTTTGTGGTTTCAATAGGGTCGAATCTTTGTTCTTTCCCTGCTGACTTCTCCCACTGCCCTGTCCCACTGGGCCTGACTTGCTAAATCATGCAGCTTACTGACCTGTTCCTAAGCACTGGAGAAATCCAATTTATCATTGTTCCAATAGTCCCCCCTGCTCTTCTGAAGGCACTGGCCTATACTGAGGTGCAGTTCTATGAGCCTGGGCAACTTTTTGGCTTCATGCTCATGTCTCAGTTGGGCCATTGAACTGGGGACGGTATTACAACCGAGGCATCCAGGTGCATTCATTTTTTCTGAGAAAATAATCAGGAAAAGATATACTGGCTGATTGCATTTCCCAACCCAGGGACAATGGAATGAATTTTAATGCACAAGTACCAGCCTGGCTAAGGCTAAACCAAGTACAACATGGCAATCGAAGCTGATCTATACAGCTTAGATAGACACTGTCAGCACCACTTTGGAAGTTCAGACATGGCATGCCAGCAGTAGGGGAGGAGAGCAACTCAACAGTAATAAAGCATAGCAAGTGACAGGAACAGTGTTTTACATGTTACTGCAGTGCAGAGCCCTCAACACAACTGTCGTTTATAAATTACAAGTGAATTAACAAATTAAGTGGCCAATCCTCTATCCTAAAATTCTTTCAATTTATATTCATTCTACTAGTTTACCCACCTGAGTGTAGATGGAAAGCATTAATGGGGAGCATAAGAAGTTAATGAGTGAGAAATGCCCATTTGGCTCATTTAGCTTGCACCTTCGATACATTTATCCTACTGTGAGCTACCATGTACTTAGTCTACAAAAGAGGAGTTCTTCATTCATGTTCTCTAAAATGAGCAAGCAAAACTTCAGAATATTTATCCATTCTCCCATCTCCACTATTCAATCCTGGCTCACTGCTTTGTCCTTTATTAATTTTGCAATCCATGGTGTATTTGATGATTTCAGGCAAGACATTTCCCCAGCAGCAATTCTTCCTTGAAGGAGTTAAGCTATTAAGCACAACTACACCTTGCTTCCACTCTTCTGTGGGAAAATAAAATGTGTCGAGGAAGAGACACCCTGTGAAATGCAAATCGCCACATGTTGCTGGTCAATTTGTGCAGCACCACTGATAGCTCTGCGACAAAGGCATCTCACCCTTAACTGCCCTGTGATTTTCAGGAAGTTGCTGCTTTTTCACATTAATTGCCAATTAAGCTCGCCACAGAACATTAAAACTAGTAATTAATTGTGTAAAGTAGTAATTGTTAATGACTACCAATCAATCTTTTGCTATAAAGTAAGCAATTACAAGTGTGGAGTCTCATTTCTTCAGGTTGTGAATCGTTTTAGGAGAATTTAAAAATGTCAGAATTTAAATTTAGATCTTTGTTTTCTCAAGTTTCTTTCTTTCTCATTCACTTTAATTTTTCTTTCCCTCTCTTTATAAATCTCTTTCTGTAGATGATTTAACAATGAATTCACCCACTCTAATTCACCCTTGTTGTCAGTCCTTCCTCTGTTTATTTCTCAATTCTTTAATCTAATTGGTTAGCTGTTTATCCTGTTGTTCACCATAAGGTCCCAGATGCCCTGTTTCCCTCCATGTGATATTGTCCGCTTACAATTTTAGCAAGTTTTTGTGCAAATTATTTTGAAACCTAAACATGCAGAGACGAGTCCAACCAACGGGACAAGAATATAAGGATATAGAAGTCATGCTTCAGCGATTCAAAGCCCTGATTAGATCAGACCTCGAGAACTGAGAGCAGTTCTGGGCACCCCATCTTGGGAAGGAGATAGTGAGGAAGGAAGGCAGCATAGAGCTACCAGAATGATACCTGGACTCTAAGGATTAAATTACGAGGCCAGATTACAGAAACTAGAGCTGTATTTCCTGGAATTTAGAAAGTTAAATGGTGATTTAATTGACATTTTCAAGGTATTAGGGGAACAGACAGAGTAGATAGAGTGAAACTACTTCCACTGGATGGGGCAATCTAAGACTAGAGGACATAGTTTAAAAATTAGAACCAGACCTTTCAAGAATGAATTTAGCAAACACTCCTACACACAAAGGCTGGCAGAAGTTTGGAACTGTCTTCCGCAAATGACAATTGACGCCAGATTAATTGTTAAGTTTAAAACTGAGATTGCTAGATTTTTGTTAAATGAAAATATCAAGGGATATGGGGCAAAGGCTGGTACATGGAGTTATGTTTGCAGATCAGCCATGATCATTGAATGATGGAACACACTCATGGGAAAAAAAAAAGGCCTGCCCCTCTTTGTACATTCCTATGCAGTTAGATACCCTGCTGCAGCAAAATTTAGCCCATTCTTATAATTTTCTTTCCTGCTGAGTCAGCAAAGCTTCCATAAATTATTCGGATTTATATCTTGAGGTGAATAATTATAACACAGAAACTAAATAAACATGTATTGCTGTAATGTATTAGCATGTCAAACCATAGTGAACATGCTATCTATATGTTCTCATCCAAAATGGATAGTGGAATTTGCTGTATTTTTATTAGAAATTCCAGAATCATTCAGATAGCAGAATACACATCATTAAAAACTTAAATAATGTAGAGCAAACCCACATCGCAGCACAATACAGAATGTTCACTGTTTATAGTACCTACAGTGCATGTATCCCACTGATTAGCTGCATTCCTTTGGCTTCAACTACAGTAAATGCCAGGAAATTTGGTTCACAATGGAGTACAATCAAACCGAGCAGTTTCTTACTTTACTATAGCAAGAATATTTATGAGATCATTGTAGTCCAAGGATTCCACTGTGTCACGTTCAGTTGAAGTCTAAGCCAAACCACAAAGGCGTTCCTGGCTCATTGTAGATAGCAAATGTGGCACAGCTTTGAAGGAAAGTGGTTAACGGAGGACCTCATCAAGCCATATAGAATATAAAATGATGTCTTGCTTCAAATAAACTGGGAAAATAGGACGACAGGAAAAGAATGTTTAAATTACTGAAAAATAAATTAGATATTAGTAAGAGCTTCTTTAAGTCAGAATATTCATAGTGATGTTCCAGGCAAGACACTGGAGACAAACGTATTAGAGATGTTCAAAGTGCATTTGGACATTACATTGCAAGGGATGTTCAAATGTGGTTGGGCTTTATATAGAGAGGGATATTCAAAGCATAATTGAATGTTATATAATGAGGGTTCAAAACATGATTGAATATTATATAGATAGTTGTTCAAGACATGATGAATGTTATATAGAGAGCATTTCAAACATGATTGAATGTTATATGTAGAGAGGGATGTTCCAAATGTGGTTGCGCATAAAATTAAAGATGTTCTTTTGCGTGTCAAGCCGCGTTCCGTGACACACAGCTTCCCTATTTTGTCTCACCAGTTTTCTCTGCCAGCTTTCACCCTTCCCCTCCCACCCAGAACACACTGACTTAACGTGCAGTTGCGCAGACACCAGGTACCCTCTTGTTGGCCAAGTGATCATTATTTATGTGTGACCTTTGATAGTCACCGTTAGTAGGCTACTCAGCTGTGGAGGCATCACAGCCAGGCTCGATCCTGTCCGCACACCCACACACACACACACATACATACTTCTGACAACTGGGTAGAAATCATCTGAAGCAACTCTGGCTGGTTTCTCCAGCCCTCACCCAGGAACACCAAGGGTAATTGTAGTTCTATTGCTGGTTTTACTATTGAGGTCAGCTTTCTAGAGAAGGACAAAACTTACAACATCTGTCTGGCTAAGCTGGTTACTGAGCAAACGTACTGAGCCATCAGTAGACCCTAATAGATCATTAGGTCATTAGGCCATCGCCTTGGGACATTTTACATAAAATTTTTATATAAATGCAAGTGGTTGCTGTCATTGTAAGTCATCTATTATAAAGTTGACCAGTTGCTTTTCTAAAGGTATGTTGCTCTGCTAGTGTGAATGGCTCCAAATGCATAGGTCTCACGCAACCATCAGCAACCCCAAAGTAAACTGGCAGGATGTGCTATGCTTGGTGACCAGGAAATCTGCCTGGTAGCTGGTCACACTGAATGCAGCAGGATCCCTTTGGCATTACCACTGGCAATGTAAGTCTTCATATTGAGAGGCCAATAACCCTTAACCTGCATCAGAACCCAATAGAAAAGAGCTTAAGAAAGAATTAGCACTGGGTTATGCACTGCCATCTTGATAGTCAGTCATTCAAATTCATGGCTGAAGGAGATATAATTAGGGCTAAAACTCACATGCACCAAACAAAAAAACTTTTTGCCCCACTGCTCCATTTTCTTCTGCAAGACAATTACAGATGAGAAAGGCTATTTGGCCCATCTTAATTTACCTGCCCTCTTGGAACATCTAGTTGTTGCTTAAATTATTCCAGGGTTTTGGCGACCACTATGCTATCTGAAAGTTTATTCTATATCTTGATCACTAGGTAATCTAGTTTGAACCTGTATTCTGTGGTTCTTCAAAACAATTTATTGTTACACAAATAATTGGGTTTAACTCTTTCTAAACCCTTATCAATTTTCTATATCTCTGTAAGATCAGCAATCAGATGTCTCTCTGCTCTCTTAGCTGGAAATCCCAAGTTTCTCCAGTCTTTTTTCAGAATCCAGCTCCCTGATACTAGGGATCCATCTCCTGGTTTTTCTCTGCATTGTTTTCAGTGCTTGAATATCTCTCTTGTTTCTTGGTGATCAGAACTGGTGCAGTATTCAAGGTGCAGTCTGATGAGAGCACTGTTAGGTTCAATCATCATTTCTTCTGACATATATTCTACTCTTTTGATTAATAGTTTCAACAAAAGAACAGGTCATTTATGTTAACTGGAAGCAGTAGTTGTCCCAGCAATGACTGAACCCTGAGTACTTCCCTGCACTCTGATATAATCCTTTAATGAGCACTCATTGCTTACTTCTCTTTAGCCTATTTCCTATCCATTGCCAGGGTTTATCCTCAATCCTCCTGCAAACTGTATCCTTTATCATATTTCTTAAGTTCATAAGTCTCACTCTAGAACTTGAGCACAAAAATCAAGGCTGACACTTAAGTGCAGTACTCAGGGAGTGACGAGAGGCTGCATCTGATCTCTCAGGTGCAATCCAAAGATCTCACAGCACTATACTGAAGAAGAGCAGGGGAGTTATCCGTGGTGTCCTTTCCAATATTTATCCCTCAGCCAACATCACAAAAACAGATTATCTGGTCTTAGTCACATTTCTGTTTGTGGGAACTTGCTAGGCATAAATTGGTTGCTGCGTTTCCTACCTTGCGACAGTGACTGTACTTCAAAAGCCCTTTGAGATGTTTGGTGCCCATGAAAGCAGCTATATAAATGCAAGCCTTTCTTTTCTTTTTATCATTTTTATCCTTAGGTTTATTCGACCTCTTGTTGGGAACTGCTAGCTTCCTACACCCTAGGGGGAGAGAGTTTGTACTTATCCTTGTGTGTAGGTAAAACACAGAAGCCATTGCAGCTCATTTTGGAATACTGTCATGTGGCTTCATGGGGTCTTGATTCTCAGAAGATGGATAACTCGACATTAAACTTTGTCTTTGTCTTAACTGCCAAAATTATCAGGCAGTGCTAAAGGAAATGAACACCAACAGTCAGGAGGAGATGGTGGCATAGTGGTAGTGTCACTAGGCTGGTAACACAGACAGCCAGAGTAATGCTATGCAAACATGGATTCAAATCCCACCATGGTATAATAAATCCAGAATTGAAAACTAGTCTCAGTGATGGTGACTATGAAGCATAAAAACCTATCTACCATCTTTACCTTGAATGGCCCATATGTAACTCTAGATCCACACAATGTGGTTAACTCTTAACTGCTCCCTGAAATGGCCACTCAATTCAAGAGCTTGCCATGTGGGTGGATGTAACACCCACATCTCATGACAGGATTAAAAAAAAAGTAACACAACTTATATTTGTGAGGAGATTTTGGTAGCTCTTTGTATAATAGATATAAATAATTTTCTTGCATCATAGTGGGCTGAATTTTCCCCCCATTAGGGGGGGTGGTGTTGTGTGGGGGTGGGCGGGAGCGAGTGCGAACCTGGTCGATGCCCCCAATCAGGTGGGCGCCGCCATTTTACATGGGCAGGCCAATTAAGGCCGGCCCAGCGTGATTCACACCCAGAGGCACTGAGCGCTCCCTGTGCTGGAGGAGGGGGATTCCCTGAGCCAGGGGCCTGCAGTCTTATGTGTATGTGCGCGAACGAGCGCAGACATCTCCCTGAGGCACTGAAACTGTCACACGAGCTGGGACACGTCCGTTAATATTTGCAAAAATTTTTATTTAACTAATAAACCCTTCATGAAACCTCATCCCGCCTGTGGATGAGGTTTCACGAAAAATGCGAAGGCCGCCTGGTCTTTTTGCCTGCCGCCCACCCCCCACCCCCGCCACCGCCAACCCTTAAGGTTGGACGGGCAGCATTCTTAACAACTTTAATTACTTTCTTAATGGCCTTAATAGGCCTTTGAGAGTTTGGCGAGCGCTCAGCTGACTCGGCCACACGCCCGCCGAACTGACAATCCAAATGATGCAGGATGACGTCGGGATGTATGTCCAATGTCACCGCGGGTCATTTTATGCATCGTCATTGTGCGGGCCCCAATCTGACTCGCCGACTCGAAACTTCTGCCCAGTGTGTTTTTCCTTCCCTCACCATGTTACACATGGCGTAACTGTCTTTTCAGTGCACAAACTTACAGTGTTGACAAAGACAGGCAGAAATATAGGAACAGGAGTTGGCCATTCAGCCCCCACCACCCCCCCCACCCCACCCCCCCCCCCCCCCCCCCCCCCCCCCGAGCTCGTTTTGCCAATCGGTATGATCATGGCTGATTTGCATCTTAACCCACCTTGGTTCTCTAATCTTTAATTACCTGTGAAACAGTGTCTGGGGCCCAGCAGAATTTTAATAATTGTCAAATTCGAACGAGTTGCTGACTAAACATATATTTGAACAAATCAGCAGAATGTTTGGGCGGAGTTTTCCCTCTTAGTTCTAAATCCCAGGGCAGGGCCAGGGAGTACTTACCACCATGGAGGCAACCTGGAATTCACACCATATCGTGTGACCCCATGCTCATTAATGATGCAGCCGGGAGTTTTTTTCGGACGAGGTATAGAACACGAAAGCAGGGATGTGATGATGGAACCGCACAAAATGCTGGCTAGGCCACAACTGGAATTTTGTATAGCTCTGGTCGCCACATTACAGGAAGGACATAATTGCTCTGGAGAATATACGGAGGAGATTTAGAAGGATGTTGCCATGGATTGGAAATTGCCGCTGCGAGGAAAGATTGGATAGGCTGGGGTTGTTTTCCTTGGAACTGAGGAGGCTGAGGGGTGACCTGATTGAGGTGTACGAGATTTTGAGGGGCCTAGATAGGGTAGACAGAGATGCCCTGTTTCTCCTAGCTGAGGGGTCAATTACCAGGGGGCATAGATTCAAGGTGATTGGTGGAAGGATTAGAGGGGACATGAGGAAAAACTTCTTCACCCAAAGGGTGCTGGGCGTTTGGAATTCACTGCCTGGTTTGGTGGTGGAGGCAGAAACTCTTAACTCATTTAAATGGTACCTGGATTTGCACCTAAAGTGCTATGACCGGCAAGGCTATGGGTTGGTGCTGGACGGTGGGATTAGAATGGGTGGCTAGAGATTTTTTTTCTTTTTCGACTAGCGCAGACATGATGGGCTGAATGGCCTCTTTCTGTGCTGTAACTTTTCTGAAGTTCTATGGTCCTATATCAGATTAGGTTGTGATAGGATTTCTATGAGTGAAATTAATTTTAAATCTGTCGCAAACCTTGGCTTAATTAAGGATGTTTTGTACAACAAAACTGTTGTTACAGCTAGTCCAAAGTGCTACATTAGTCACTGTAAGATTGTGTTTTTGTGTATTTGTTTTTATCAATGCAGCATTTCCATTGTTAGTGGCACTCGTGGTAGAAATGAAAGCTTCAGCTCTGTATTTTTCATGAATGAACGGGAACTGTCATCATTAATCCTGGGGTTTAGTAAAGTAAATGATGCCTGGGAATGCCCGAAGGTGCTTAACTGGAAAGTCATATTTTGTTTACATGTTGATGACTTGCTTAAAATACCTCGGAAATGTTTTAGATATTTCTTGTGATACACAACACATCAGAACAAGTTTTAAAGGTTGGCGCCTGTCTACAGCTGAGGATGTTTTATATCTGGCTCTGAAATTGATATATGTGGATGTCTAAGCACTCGTGTAGTTGTTTGATCTTGAGGCAAGCAATGGATTAATGACACCTTCTTCTTGAGCTCTCTATCTGAAGAGAGCTCCAACCCTCAGGGCCATGATCCCCACCATAGGTAGGGCAAGGAGGCAGGTCCCCAATCCACCCCAGCCAGAACGGGGATCGAACCCCATGCTGTTGGCACCAATCTAATCTGTACTGCCCCCCCCCCCACCCCCACCCCCAAGGAGTTGCTGTGGCAAATACACTTTTACATACATGTTGTAGCAATGAGCTTTGGATAATGATGGCAGAAGCTCGAATTTTCTTCTGTAACGTAAGGGTCTGGCACATATAAGGAATTAATGTGGGACTGAGTACAGTACCACCCACACAGTAATTGTAAGAGAACATATGACCCACACCTGGGGGTCAGTCTAGTGTTGGTCAGAGCTGTGTGTACAAGCAAGCATGGAGACAGCTCCTATTTTGAACCCTCTACTGTAGATGTGTACCTAGTTCTTGTAGTTAATAAATACATGCTGTTAACCTACTTTAGACCATGAAGACTCCCCAAAAGGTATGCAATGCCCTACCACAGTTTCCACCGCATGGCTGACCAGGAATCTCACCCACTCTTACCACCTGCCTTTGGCATATGTTGAAAGGATTTATGCTCAAGTTCATACTCAACCTGTTTGGTCACATTAATGGAATGAATACACTTCCCTTGCCCATTAAGTCCTGGAGTGGAACTTGAACCCAGAGTGTCTGGCTTAGAGGCAGGGGTACTACCCACTACCCCACAAGACCTCCCTTAATGATTGAAAGGCAGTGATATCAGCATGCCTTCTACATCATTCACCTCCCTCATTTTGGATTTCATTCATTCTGTGAGCCTCACAGCTTATTAAATTAGACAAAGCAATAAAGCACAAATGTGTCTGGCATCTAAGATGATTTGTTTTAAATCTTCTGAAATTTGGATTCTTATTACCAGGGTCTTTTGAAAACTACTGCAACTATTTCTATGATTTTTTAAATATCCTTTTATTTTCATCTACTGATGTTTTAAATACTTTCCTATAGACATTTTTAAGCTACTTTTAGACTGATGCTCAGTTAGATTGCTTGGCTTAGAACAAAACTTTTTTCCCCTAAATTGTAAGGAGATGATGGGCTATAAAGAAGGAAATGCTTTTAAAAAAAGTGATGTACAAATAAAGTGTTAAATTTCATCGTCATAAGAAAAGAGAGTCTGAAAAAGCAATCCTTTCCAGAAAAATCTCTTCACTGTGTTTGTCAGAGTCAAGCATTTCTACTTCATCAAATGCAGCAAATAAAATCTGGAACAGTCTAGATAATACAAAGGTAAAATACTGCAGATGCTGGAAATCTGAGATAAAAATAGGAAATGCTGGGAAAAAAATCTGCAGGTCTGGCAGCATCTGTGGAAAGAGAAACAGACTCTCTCTCCACAGAGGCTGCCAGACCTTCTGATTATTTTTCTCGCATTTTCTGTTTTTAGTCTAGGTTAAAACAATATCTCTCAAACATTTTTGGTTGAAGAACCCCTTTCAAAAGAATTAGTAATTATGGACTGCTACAAAATACTGACAGAATGAATGTGCATCATGTAAAGAGTGTTTTAAAATGTTGGGTCAAAATCCTTGGAATTCCTTCCCTAACAGCACTGTGGGTGTACCTACACCAAAGGGACCACAGCGGTTCAAGAAGGCAGCTCACCACCACCTTCTCAAAGGCAATTAGGGATGGGCAATAAATGCTGGCCTAGCCAGTGATGTCCACACCCTGTAAATGAATAGAAAAAAAAGGTATTGACTTGCAGATAAAGCTCATGGTATTGGGGGTGGTATGGATAAAGGATCTGCTAACAGGAAACAGAATTGGGATAAATGGGACATTTCCAGGTTGGTAAATTGTAATTTAGTGGTGGGACCACAGTGATCAATACCAGAGCCCTAACTATTTACAATCTTTTTTCATTACTTGGGTGAAGGGACTGAGTGTATCATAGCCAAATTTTCTGATGGTTCCAAGGTAGGTAGGAAAGCAAGTTGCAAGGAGGCCACAAAAAGTCTGCAAAGGGATATAGGTAGCTTAAGTGAGTGGGCAAGAATTTTGCATTTGGAGGACAATATGGGAAAATATAATATCGTCCACTTTGGTGGGAAGAATAGGAAAGTAGAATACTATTTAAACAGAGAGGGACTGCATAATGCTGCAGTACAAAGGGATCTGGGTGTCCTTGTACATGAATCAGAAAATGCCAGCCTGCAGGTACAGCAAGTAATTAGGAAGGTAAATGGAACTTTGGCCTTTACCGCAAGAGACGGAGCATAAAAGTGGAGAAGTATCGTTACAACTTTACAGGGCATTGGTGAGACCACATCTGGAGTACTGCATACTGTTTTGGTCTCCTTATTTATAGAAGGATGTACGTGCATTGGAGGCAGTTCAGGTTGATTTTTGTGATGAAGGGGTTGTCTTATGAAGGAAGTTTGAGACAGTTTGAGCCTATACTCATTGGAGTTAAGAAAAATGAGAGATGATCTTATTGAAACATATAAGATTCTGGTGGGTGAAAGCAAAATACTGCTCTGAAGAACAGTCATTCAGAATCGAAACGTTAATTCTGTTTCTTTCTTCACAGATGCTGTCAGACCTGCTGAGTTTTTCCAAGATTCTGAGGGGGTTAGACAGGGAAGAAATGTTGAGAAGTTGTTTCCCCTCATGGGGGAATCTAGAACAAGGGGCCACAGTTTAAAAATAAGGGGTCTACCATTTAAAACTGAGAAGAGGAAGAATTTCTTCTCTCAGAGGGCTGTAAATCTTTATAATTTACTACCCCAGCAATGGAGGCTGCACCATTGAATATATTCAAGTCTGAGCCAGACAGATTTTTGATCAACAAGGGAGTCAAAGGTTATAGGGAGCAGACAGGAAAGTGGAGTTAAGACCACAATCAGTTTAACCATGATCTTATTGAATGGTGGGGCAGGCTCAAAATGGCCTACTCCTGCTCCTGTATCTTATGTTCTTTATTATTAAATCTATTACTAAGATGGATATGCATGCTTCTTAATGCAGTGTATAGTACTGAAATAGTTAGAAAGCTCCCCTCCCCTCTCTCAAACAAGGCTGAACTAATCTTGATGATTTTGGGTCTTAGCTATCTTTGTGCTGTTCTCAGCTCTCCTCTGGTGTATTCCCCTCCTAAGTCAGACAGAGCCAGCCCACTCTGTACTGTGCATGTGGCAGCCACACTAAGCCCACCATTCAATTATTTTGCTGACCTTCTGGAAAATCTCTACAGACCCTGCATGGGTGTGCGCAGACCACAGTGTGAAATCCACTGAGTTAAAACCCAATCTTTCCACTTTGGGTCTTGGAATCTCATCCAAACCACATTGCTGAATGGAAATATTCTCTGTCCTCCTGATTGTAAAGCAGGGATGGAGCTCCAGTGGGACTGGTGGGATCATCAACACCCCCACCCATCTGCCTCACCAACCCAATCCCCCCCGCCCCCCACAACGACTCCAAGTCATTTTGAGGTCAACCAAAATGGTTTTGGAATGCTCCAAGGAACCTCTGTTGCCTTGTCTTCAGTCCCTGGCTATAGCATGCAGGATTGGTCAAACTGAGTAGGCTGGCATTCCCCAGTCCCCAGCTTTCCTGCCAAATTGGTCAAATCTCAACCTCATGTCCCCCTAACCATCATCCCCCACACCCCAGTTGGCCGACTCTAGCTCTGCCACCAACTGTAAGGGTACCACATGAATTAAATATAGGCAGTCATTACTCAGTTCCTAGTGGGTATGAGTTCATAGTACAAACAGGCCACTATTTGCATGAATTAGTACTAGATTGAAGGGAAAAAGCTAGTGAGTAATGGTACCACTGATTCAGTGTTGTACTGAGTAATACACACCCAAAAATTGCTTGTCTGATCTCTGGCCTGCTGTTAGTTTGCAGTGGGATTGTAAGTGTGTTACAATTGACCTTTGTGCAATGCGAGGTGGGGGTGGGGGGGGCAACAATCCACCACTGTTTTCACACCCAATCACACACTGGTGATTTCCCTTTTCTGGAAAGTGCATAGTGTAGAGTCTGGTGAGAATATGATTAGGATGGACTGTGATAGTGTGTGTGGTTGAAAAGTAAGCTGTCAGATGCTTCTAGCTTCACACAGGAAATGTAGCCCATTGTGCGAGGCACCAGAGGACTGCTGGCATTAAAGGCACTGACGGCTTCGGAAAAGGAAGGGACAAATTGGAGAAGCTCCATGCACACTTCTGTATTTTTCAGTCCTGCTTGGTTTCCCCCTCCCCCAGAGTAAACATCATTAAGTAGTCCTATTTCAGGACTAATATTGCAGCATTGAAGATTCCAAATTAAAACTGGTAGCTATGTGTTACAGGTCAGATCAGGGATTAGACAGAAGGCTTCAAGAACGTAAAGCACAGCTGTTGGAAAATACTATTAGACTACAATAGCCACTTCAAAAGCTATCCGACTGAGCCTGTCTACAGCAAAACCGACCTCAAAGTGGCACAGTGGAGCCCTGATAAGACCAACTCCATTTTTTTACGGGAAGTTTATTTAACATGTATTTGATCTTGTCAGAGTCTATCTTAAATGGGATCTATTCTATTAGATCAAAGTGGTCCAATTATAAGAAGGATTTAAACAGAATAATCCAGCAATTCATCAGATAAATATGTTTGACATTTTAAATAGGTACAATATTCCTCTTACCCAAATATGGTTCATTGAATGTTAGCCAGAATATTTATGGTCTTTTAATAAACTGTGATGACCTTAATGTTTTCAGGTGCTAAAGTATATCTTATCCTTTTCGGAAGCTTAGCTTATCTTGATGCAGTTTTTGTTTTAAGGTATACAGATCAGTCCTTTGTAAACTATAGTTTTTAAATATTAATGGTACAGGAAATTAACAATGACTCATTGGCATACCCACAAAGTGAGATAAACATTACAGATAGGTTTGTAAAAGTGGCTGCAACAACATTCTGTGGCACAGGTAACATGACAGTCTCATTCAGAAATGTTTTTGATCTGAAACTATGAAGATATTGGTTGTTCTATATGGGAATTTTGGAAAGTGATACAAAGTGCCTTGGAATGTCATATTATTCATTGGAAGCTTTAAACAGATGGATTTGGACATGTGGTAACCCAAGGAGCTGAATGCTGTCACTCATTTATTACAGCCTCCTCCAACTCTGCTTCTGTTTCAACAGACAGAATAATCCATCCCGAAGTAATCTGGCTAAATTATTCGCAGATGGAAACAAAATGGAAATGGAAACACTGAGAGAATGACACATTCTGTGGATGTACACAAAACTTATCCTGAAAAGAAGCATTGTCACCCAACAGGGCACTAGCCAGATCATTATGCTCCTCATATAATTCATCAATCCATATATGTTTTGCTTCCAATTGGTTGTTGAAAGAAGGGAAAAAAAGGAAAGGAAAACTTTCATTTAAATAGCATCTTTCATGTTCTCAGGATACCCCGAAATGGTGTACAGTCAATGAAGTCCTTTTGAAGTGTAACTGTTGTAGTGTAGGAAGTGTGTCAGCTGATTTGCACACAGCACAATTCCAAAAAAACAGATAATAACCAGGTAACTTAGAAATGTTGGTTGAGGGATAAATATCAGCCAGGAAATCAGGAGAACTCCACTGCTTGTCTTCGAAATAGTGCCATGGAATCCTTCCCAACAACCTGCAAGCACAACCAGGATTTTGGTTTAATGTAGATGTGTCATCTGAAAGATGGTACCTCCAATATTGCGGCACTCCTTCAGTAATGGCGCTGAAATATCAGCCTAGGTTGCGTGCTCAATTTTCTGAAGTGGGACTTGAACTCACAATCTTCTGACTCTGAAGCAAGAGGGTGACCCACTGAGCCAAAACTCTGGTTCTTCTCAGGAGATTGATTTTTAAAATTCATTTATGGGATGTGGGTGTTGCTGGCTATGCCAGCATTTATTGCCCATTTATTGCCCATCCCTAATTGGCCTTGAGAAGGTGGTGGTAAGCTGCCTTCTTGAATCTCTGCAGTCCATGTGGTGTAGATACACCCATGGTGCTGCTAGGGAGGGGGTTCCAGGATTTTTACCCAGTGACACTGAAAGAACAGTGATATATTTTCAAGTCAGGATGGTGAGTGACTTCGAGGGGAACTTCCATGTGGTGGGGCTCCCATGTGTCTGCTGCCCTTGTTCTTCTAGATGGTAGTAGATGTGGGTTTGGAAGGTGCTGTCTCAGCAGGCTTGTGAGTTTCTGCAGTGCATCTTGTGGATGGTACACACTGCTGCTACTGTGCATTGGTGCTGGAGGGAGTGAATGTTTGTGGAAGGTATGCCAACCAAGTGGGCTGCTTTGTCCTGGATGATGTAAAGCTTCTTGAGTGTTGTTGGAGCTGCACTCATCCAGGCAAGTGGAGAGTATTCCATCACACCCCTGACCTGTGCCTTGTAGATGGTGGATAGGCTTTGGGGAGTCAGGGGGTGAGTTACTCGCCACAGGATTCCTAGACTCTGATCTGCTGTTGTAGCCATAGTATTTATATGGCTAGTCCAGTTCAGTTTCTAGCCAATGGAAACCCCCATGATGTTGATAGTGGGGGATTTAGTGATGGTAATGTCATTGAATGTCAGGGTAAAATGGTTGGATTCTCTCTTGTTGAAGATGGTCATTGTCTGGAATTTTTGTGGCATGAATGTTACTTGCCACTTGTCAGCCCAAGCCTGGATATTGTCCAGGTCTCGCTGCATTTGGACATAAACTACTTCAGTAGCTGAGGAGTTGTGAATGGTGCTGAACATTGTGCAATCACAAGCGAACATCCCCACTTCTGACTTTATGATAGAAGGAAGATCATTGATGAAGTAGCTGAAAATGGTTGGGCCTGGGACACTATCCTGATGAACTCCTGCAGTAATATCCTGGAGCCAAGATGACTGACCTCCAACAACCACAACCATTTTCCTTTGTGCTAGGTATGACTCCAACCAGTGGAGAGATTTCCCACTGATTCCCATTGATTCCAGTTTTGCTAGGGCTCCTTGATGCCACACTTGGTCAAATGTGGCCTTGATGTCAAAGGCAGACACTCCCACCTCACTTTGACATGATTGTGAATTGCTTAAGGTCTTGCTGTTTTCCTTGCAGTGTTACTCATGCATTTTCACATCAAGAACATATTCATAAATGAGCATTTTAATAGATTAATCTTGAGCTAGTTAAAGTACCGAGGCATTTTTAAAAGATTCACAAATTAACATTCAACAGACATTTCCAACAGCCAGAGCAACTATAATAACAATGGTGCAGAATTGACATTTTTACGACTGGTATCATAATCCATTTTGCACAACTGACAATGAGATTTATTTAAACCAGGAATTGAAGCTTGGATACTAATTTTTAATTGAAATTACTCCACCTCTTTCTTCTAGTCCACTCCTGAAGGTGCTGAGTTTTGCTTGCATATACTTCCCAAGTCACCAAAAACCCTCTGATGTCTCACTCAGCTGCCCATTCTACTTGAGGGATTCCAGGCAAAAACAATAGTAATCTATATGTCCATGATGCCAACAAGATGTAATCAGAATGATGTGGTACAAAAGCAAGATACATGCATTCAGTTCACAAGCATGACTCTGAGTTTCCTGTCAGCTGCCACTTTAATTGTCCACCCCGCTCCCACTCTGACCTTATTGTCTTCAGCTTCCTCCTCTTTCCCAATGAGCTCAATGGAAGCTCAAGGAACAGCATCTTTTCTTTCAGTTAGGCAATTTACAGCCTTTCAGGCTTAACATTGAGTTCCACAATTTCAGATGATAATCTCTGGCCCTTTTTTATCATTTCTTATTTTCGTTGCGTGTTTTTTTTTGCTTTATTTTTGGACCACAGATGTTGGTAATGATTCTACTTTTCCCATTTGCACTTTCTTTCTTTCTTTGCTGGTGACAGCCTTCCTTCTTGTAAGACGGTGGTTTGCACTGTAGTGGTCTACTCTGTGTTAAGCATCACCTGCTGTGTTTCAGGAGCCACAGTCTCTGCTGTGTTTGCTGCAGACGAAGACACTGGGCTGAGAAGGTGCATGCTTCTGTTTTCTCTGGGCCCTCTTCTTGGCCAACTGAACTTTTCGTTTCTGCTCACCTCTTCCAATGCCCTTCCAAACAGCCAGCCTCCGGAGGTCACAGCCGTCAGCGACTGCCTCCCTGTTGTCAATGTCAATATCCGCCATCTTCATATCCCGTCTGCTTGTGTCCTTGTAGTGGAGGAATGGACCCCCAGAAGGCCGTGACCCTGCGGCCAATTCACCATACAGAAGGCCTTTGGATATACGGCCATCATCCATCCAATTAACTTGGCTCAGCTAGTGTATATCGATAGAATTAACACGTTCCAATACCCCTGAGTTGGTGATCTTGTCCTGCCAAGAGATACTGAGGATACACCAGAGTTTCCAACAAAGTTGGGAACTGCTCAGCTTTTTCTCCTGCCTAGTAAATGTGTTCCAGGCCTCAGCACAGTAGAGGAGTGCGCTGAGGATGCAGGCTTGTCTGACTTGCAGCTTGGTGTTCTCAGTCAGGTTGCTGTTGTTCCACACTCTCTTACTCAGTTTGGACATTATAGCTGCAGCTTTTCCGATGTGTGTGTTGATTTCAGCATCAAGTGACAGATTGCTGGTGATTGTGGAGCCTAGATATTTGAAGCTATCAACAACCTCCAGCGTCACATTGTCAATGCTGATAGATGGTGATATGGCAACATCCTGGAACATGCCATTTTTCTTCCTGATGTTGATGGTTAAACCAAACTCTTTACAGACTGAGACAGTCTGTCCATTTGCCACTGCAGGTGTTCCTCACTGTGAAGTGTTAGTGGGTATCGTCAGCATTAAGCAACTTTGTTTTGGTTCTCTGCTGAGCAACGCGGAAGCGCTTTCTGTCAGTGCTGGCATGTAAATAGACACCCTCTGTAGACAACCTTGAAGGCTTGTTGTATAACAGGTTGATGTGATGCATCTTGTGTGTGAGTGAAGAAAGTTAGCATGCCTTCTGCTTTTATGTTCTATGTTGCTTCTCATTTTCAGCCCACACTGCTGGCTAGCAACAATGTGATCAAAAGAGCCAGATGTGTAAGTCTCTCCCTGCCAGTACACAGCCTCTCCATCAACAAGGCCTCAGCTGTGCCTCCTCGTGGCAACGCAAAGAAACTGAGACTCTCGCCACCCCTGACTAAAGCTTCAGAGGAACTTGGAGGAGGTTTGGCCCTCAGATATGTGGTGTGCAGGCCTACTGGGGTGTGGACATGCCTTGGCACTCATGAACCAAACTCCCAGCTATGGGTGTCTTATGGATACCTTGGGACAATTGAAGGCTAAATGAGTAAACCCTGACAAAAAAATCTGAAATGGAGTCCAAAGGCGGAGTGATGTCTAAATCTGTCTGGCAACTTGTGCAATCAAGCTGGTGCCAAACATAGTGCTCCACATTCCTTTGGACCTAACTGGGGAGGTCAGCGAGAGACCCTGACGTTTGCGAAGCCCAGGGTCTCCATTTTGCCCAGATGTGCACCCTCATTACCGCCCACTTTTGCCTTGCACCATCATCCCTTTTGGCATTTAATTTCTCCTGATTCACACCCGACTACAGACCTTCCCTTTTGTTGTTCCTCCTCTACCGTTGCCCACCCCCATATCTCCACACTTGCTTAAAACCTACCACATCTCTAACTTTATCGAGTTCTCATGAAAGGTCACAGATCTGAAGGATTAACTCTGTTTCCTTCTCCACCGTTGCTGCCAGAACTGCTTATTTCCAGTAATTTCTGTTTTTACTTCAGAACTATTTGGGTTTGTGTAATAGTCATGCTTTGGAATCATACGAAATATCTGGCTCTTTATGGCCCTGAGCCTGTCCGTATTCATTTTGTTACATCTTAGCCCTGTAGTGAGTCAGTCAACGTCACAGAGAGCAGTAGTTGCGGCAAAGCTTGTAAGCACAACTGGGTGCAACTGCAAAATTAACGTATAGCTCACAGATTTGACACTAATGGTTCATTAATGGATTTGGGGATCATCCTGTCCTCATCAAAGGTCACCAGACCTGGAATATTAACTGACCTTCTCTCTCCAAAGATGCTGCCAGTCCTGCTGACTATTTCCAGCATTTTCTGTTTTTATTTCAGATTTCCAATGTCTGCATTATTTTGCTTTTGGGTATAATTTAAGTTGGATGCTGTGTTTTGTTGTGCTTACCTTCTGAATTAGTATCAGCGAACAATATCGGGAATGTTTATCCATGTATTCTAGGCCAAGGGGATAACTATCACTGATAGGGAGAAAATCCAGTAGTTACTGAAACTGATCTCACATCCAAAGTAACTATGCAAAGTTTAGTTGTGGTATATCAGAAGGCAAATGTTAGAGTCTGATATGAGGATCAGCATCAACATTATTCTAACTTGCTGGTAAATTGGAAACTGCAACAGTGTTTATTCTCCTTAATTTTTAGTTTGTTCCTTGTATTTCAATTAGTTGGGGTATGCATGGTGCTGAATAGTAATCATTTTCCACACTTCAATCTTTCAGCACTTGCATTGTTGTGGTTTTTCAATCTACTTATTACTATACATATTTTGCATATGCAATTTGAAATGTGACCTTTCTCCTTCCAACGACCTCCCTCTCTGGTTATTTTTGATTTGCACGTGCTTCAAATGTGGTTTTATAATCCTCAAATCCTATAATATGGAAATGTGTGGATCAGGTTACATCAAAGAGAATAGACAAGAAATGCAGTCATTAGACACAGACGGGCGCATCATCAGAAACAGGTGCAGAGTGCCACTGGCTAGCTTCCAAACCCAATGCACAAAGGCACACAATACAGCTTTAATGCCGTTAGAATGAACTGAATAGGCACTTGATTTACAAAAAACACTGACCAGACGGAAGCCATCATACAAGATACTTAAGCAAAATGTGGTGTAATTAATGAGAGTGGTCCATAGAGCTCTTTTCCCATTGAGATGATAAAAGCTTTATTTACCACTAAACAAAGTGGCACAGAAAGCAGAACTTTTCATTCTCTCTCTAAGAGAGGTCACATCATGACTAGTTTGGACAGGGAAGCAGTGCAGGCGGCAGGTTTCATAATTAGTTTTTTAAAAAGTTAATGGCTAAATAGTTGAAAAAGAATAAAAAATGTAACAGCATATGGAGACAGGGGAGGGGAATGAGAGTAAGCAGATAGCTCTTTCAGAGACCTGCCATAGGCATAATGGACTCAATGGCCGCCTTCTGTGCCATACAATTCCATGAATCAATGACTTTATCACCATCATTCCTTTTGCCATTTAATCTCTCCTGTTATACGTCCCATCATAGATATTCCCTTTTGTATTTTCCTCCCTGCCTTTCCCAGCTTCTGTACTTGCCTAAAACTTGTTACATCACAATTTTTTTTCAGTTCTGATAAAAGGTCAACGACCTGAAACATGGACTTTGTTTCTGTATCCACAGGTGCTGCCTGATTTGCTGAGTATTTCCAGCATTTTCTGCTTTTATTTTGTCTCTATTTTGTAATTTGCCGTAAAATGTGATATCTGAACACATGAAAATGATAGACAGGAAAAGGCCATTTGGTCCATCAAGCTTATCCCACATGGTTGTGGTGCATGAAGCAACATGATTGGATATCCCAACTAACCAGAGGTCATGCATGAGGCTGCATTTACCATGTTCATATTGTTTGCTGTTCTCTGGCATTTTAATGACCATTTATATAATTGCATAAATGAGTTTGAAGGGTTAGCTCACTAGTGAAGAAGTAGAAATAGCCTTTGGCTTATGATATAAATGCCACATGTTTAAAATGTTATTTCTATTTAATTTTCAATTTATTTTCTGAATGCATATAATTCTCTAATACTCTTCATTATGTTACGTACCTCTTGCAAGCCTGCAGGGAAGATTGACTGTTATCTTGATAATCACTTAAATGGGGATTATTGGGAGTTGTCTAAATAAATGCCATCTGTTGAGGGAAACTGCATGGCTCTCTCCGCGGGTAAATACACCATACAGTATGGTATTGAACTGTATCACCAAGGAGTTTTGCAGACTTGATTGCTGGAGTTAGCTTGACAGTGGAAGTGTACAACTGTACTCTCTCTGACCGCTGAGCAACAAGAGGGAGATTTGGTCAATGTCCCATTTCTGATGATTAATAATTTGAGAACATTAAAAATAGCTTTGTTTAGCATTTTAATTTTATATCTGCCAAAATTACATTATCCCTGGCAACACAATTTGGAATTTACAGACTCCAGGGAATAAAATGGAGGCAGAAAACAGAAAAGCTATTGCATTGAGTGCACAAGTTTTATATACGTAAAACAGACCAATTACAATCTTGCAGTCTTAATTAAGCTTCTGACCCCATGCAGACTGTCACAAACAGCAGCTACTTCCACCTTCATAATAACACCCACCTCAGATCTTGCTTCAGCCAATCTGCTGCTGAAAGCCTCACCTGTGCCTTTGTCACCTCAGACTCGACTATTTCAATACGTCAACTCTTTTCTTCTCCGCCGATGCTGCCAGACCTGCTGAGTTTTTCCAGGTAATTCTGTTTTTGTTTTCGACTATTTCAATGCCTTCCTAACAGGTCACCCATCCTCCATCCTTGATAAATTTCAGCCCATCTAAAATTCTGTAGCCATAACCTAACTGATGCCAAATCCTGCTCATCCAACACCCACGTCCTTACTGATGTTTGTTGGCTCCTGGTCTCCAGCAGCCCTGGTTTCAAATTATCAACCTCATGTTTAAATCTCTTCATGGTCTTGTACCTCCATCCCCCAAATCTGTCACCTCCTCTAGCCCTGAAATCTCCCAGAACTCTGCAGTCCTCTAACTCTTGTGCATCTGCCCCTCCCTTGGACCCACCATTGGTGGCCATGTCTTCACCTGTCCAGGCCTAATGCATCTGAAATTTCCCCTCTAATCTCCTCTGTCTCTCCCCTTTCTTTAAGGCTGCCTTAAAACCCATCTCTGATCAAGTTTTTGACCACCCATCCCAATATCTGCTTCTTAGGCTTAGTATCCATTATATAACCACAAAGTATCTTGGGCCATTTTTGATATTAAATACGTTCTATCGATGCAAGTTGTTGTTGTACGTTATATAAATTATAGCGACAACTTTCCAATGGGTAGTGACACCCAAGTTTTCTGTAAATTGAGACATGGATGCTGATCAGTATCAACTAAATTTGTCAAACTATATTTTTTGATTAGATTTGATTTTTGCAGTCTGTTACTCAGGTTGGATGCAATTGCGCCCCAGCAGTTAATGCAGTTAATCAATGAATATAGAAAGCGTGAAGGACTTACGTGTAACAAATGAGATTTGCTTAGGCATTATGGTTAGTAGTGTCACTGACTTTTCATTTAACACATTAACACTTTGAGCTGCAATAAACTTTTCAAGAGATACTTGCTCATACCACTTAATTTGTTAAAACCTCAGGAATCGAATAAAATTTTATTTAGATCATCTACGGATTCAATGTTCCTCTATCGTTTTGATTGAGAAACCATTTACTGCATTTAATGTGGTGTCATCAAAAAGTGTTCATATTTCCTGCATTTAATTAATTGATGTAACCATAAAACAGAATTAAAATAAGATCCTGATGATAGTTGTGTTAGCCCTGGGCAAACAATAAAACAGTAACATTCTGGAAAGTGGTTAAAAAAAAAGCTTTGACATCACCGTCTCCTGTTACTCTCTACTATTCTGGTTATTCCCAATTGTATATCCCCCAACTTTGCTCCCTCAAGTCCAAGGGATGAAGATGTGAATGTATGTGGCATACAACTGGCATACCCACACATCCTCAGATCTAGCTGGACCACATCAGACACTAAGGACCCCTGCTCTCTTCTACTAAAAGTGCTCACTACTCCAGGGTCATTCTGGAATGCAAGGATAACACTCAGCTTTTTTTAAATCAGCAATACTAACTGTCTCCTTAACCCCCATCTCCTCTTCCCTCCATCTTCCCATGGATAACAAATGTGAGGAACATATGGACTTCTTTGTCACTAACAACAAGTTATATTTACGTAGCGCTTTTAAGGTAATGAAATGTCCCAAAGCACTGCACAGGAGCATTATAAAATGAAGTATGACATCAAGCCACAAAGGGGACATTAGGTCAGATGGCCAAAAGCTTGGTCAAAGAGGTAGGCTTTAAGGAGCATGTTAAAAGAGGAAAGTGAGGTAGAGAGTCAGCAAGGTACAAGGAGGGAATTGCAGAGCTTGAGGCCTGGACAACTGAAGATGGCCACCATTAGTAGAGCAATTATGATTGAGAATGTACAAGAGGCCAGAATTGGAGGAGCACTGATAGCTCGAAGGGTTATGGGGATGGAGGAGATTACAGAGACAGGGAGTGGCAAGGCCATGGAGGGATTTGAAAACAAAGATGCGAATGACTAAGATTAAGACCATCTGTTAAACTGCCTCTTCCACACCCCCACCTTCCTCTTGACAACAAGCCAAACTTACTCAACTGCTGTACTCCAAACTCAGTTGCGGCAGGAATCTCCCAGGAAGGCCACAGAAATGTGTTAGAGATGTCCTCAAAACATCCCTGAAGAGGTCAAACATCCCCATTGGCTCATGAGAGACCCTGGCATTTGGGAAGGCACCAAACTCATCAAGGGACTTCATTGGAAACATGAAGTCAGAGTGTACAAACCTCTAAACAACTCATCAGCCCAACCCTTCAAGTACCATCTACCCTGCTTGCAGCAGAATCTGCAGATCGCACATTGGACTTATCAGTCGTCTTGGAACCCTTTGCTACTGAGGGACCAAGAGAGAAGACACAACATTTTCCCCAGCCTCGACATGAATCCATGCATTTCAAAAAAAACCTTTCTCCTCAATCTACCCTTATGTTCTCACTCAGATAATTTTGTCTGTACTCCTGCTTCCTTAATCCCCATTCACCATTAAACTGCTGATCAGCCAGCCTCCCTTCCTGGCATTATAACTGAGTATCCCCTGGGTTTATTGCAACGATCAGCTGAGTTGAGGTAGAATGCAATGATCGGCTGTACTGGGCTTGATTGCACTGATAGGCTGTTACTCACATTGATTTGATTGGCTGTGCTGGATTGGTTACAATGATTGGCCGAGCTGGGAATTTTGCATTGTTGACTAACTGATGTGATTGGATTTGCTGGGCTGCTTACGTTGATTGGCTGTGGCTGAGATTTATTTCTCTGCTACTTCACATTGATTTGACGGGCGGTGCTGGGAAAGTTTGCATTGATTGGCCGCAAGTTGCAATGAGTTGATTGGCCGCCGTGCTGGACTGGCGAAGGAAGGCTTTGGGCTGCATTGGTTGAGCAATCGGGAGGCGGGCGGGGGGTGGGTGGACCTTTCGCTCTCTCGGGCGCGCGCGCGCTCCGTTGACTGACGTGCGCGCGGGCGGCTCCTTCAGCCGCACTTGCGCAGTGTGTGTGTGTGTGTGTGTCTGTGTGTGTGTGCGCGCGCCTGTGGAGACGGCGATGGCGGCGGCTGTGACGGTGCTGGCGCCGAATGGGAGGCGGCAGCAGGTGAAAGTGGCGGCGAGCACCCCGCTGCTCCAGGTGAGAGACGGCCCGGACTGAACCCTACTCCTGACCACCGCATTTTGTGGGAGGCTTTCCCTCCCTTCTCCACTGCCCACCCCTCCCCCTGTTAATCCAGGCCTTGGCACCTGGACCTAAATCAAAGTTGGCAGTGCCCCTCACACAGGGGGCTGCAGATTGCAAATCTTCACTGCTCATTAACCCTCCTTATTTATCCTCACATTATTGCCTGTGATGTGTTTCGCTGGTGGGTTGCACATACTTTTATTATCTTGTGAATTTCACAGATTGAAATGCAGTTCTTTCCAAAATAAAATACCTTTGCCAACCTATTAAAAGAATGACATGCTCTAATAAAAGGTCCTGCTCATTTTACATTAAATAGGTCCACCAGCTGTCCCACTCTTGGGTTTAGAATTGCAACCCCATTCTCGAATGCAAAACTGTAATTGGGCAAAATCCTCATTTGCAAACCCCCCCCCCCCCCCCCCCCCCCCAACCCTTGTATATACTTCAAAGTCTCCATTCTGCCAGCTGTTTCTACCTGGTTGTGGACTGGGGCTTCCTTGAAAGTTACTTGTATTAATGGGGAAGGCAGAGTTCTGTGTCCACTTCATTCTCATGATGTGCCGGTGCCATCTTTGCCAATTTTAAATACATTTTCTCAGGCAATGCAAGCTCAAAAGAGGAAAAAAAATCTTCTATTTATAGTGTCTTTTATGTGCGCAAAACATCCTCAAGTACTTTCATGAGCAATGAATTAATCTTTGAAGTTTAATTCCTTTTGTAGACAAACACGACAGCCAATTTGCACACAGCATTGTACCACAAACACCATGAAAGGATTGACCAGTTAAACCTTTTGGTGGTGTTGTTTGAGGGAGGAATGTTGGTTAGCCCACAGAGAACACCCTGCTTTTTTGGAAGAAGTGTTTGGGATTTAAAAAGAAACACATTATTCAGAGCAAACAGTTGGGGCCTCAGTTTGACATTTTGCCTATTTTCTCTTGGTTAGAAACAGACGTAGATCATTCAGCTGCTTGATTGAGCCTGTCTTGCCATTCAGTTAGATCAAAGCTGATCTATATTTTAACTCCATTTAGCTGCCTTTGTTCTACAACCCTTAATGTGCATACCTCACAAATCTATTACTCAGTTTTGAAATTTTCAATTGACCCGCAGTCTCAACAGCTTTTTGGGGAGTAAATTTCAAATTTCCACTACTTCTTGTGTGAAGAAGTATTTCTGACATCACCCCTGAATAGCCTAGCTTTAATTTTATGGCTCTGCCCCCTTGTTCTGAATGTTTCCATCAGAAGAAATAGATTCTATCTACCCTTTCAACTTGATGGACCAAAAGACCTCCCCCTGTGTTGCAGTGACTTACAAATCCTTTAATCATCTTTAATCACCTCAATTAAATCACCTCTTCATATTCTGTAATCAAGGGACGATTCTTATGTGCTAAAATCTGAGAGTGGGGCTTGAACCCACACCCTCTGCCCCTGAGGTGAGACTGCTGACAAGTTTTTAAGAACTAAGAACTCGACCCATCATTTTTTTGTGCCCCGATCCTGCCATCTGTCACATTTTAGATTCTGCAAATGTTGATAATTCTGCCTGTTAGGGGTAATAAATTATGGCAAAACTTGAAAATTTCGCATCTATCATGGGCTCCACCACAGCATAATAGTTGGAGATTGAGAGAAATTTCATTAGCTCCTGGGTGTTAACCTAATGTGGAGAGAGAGCTAGAACTATGGACGGAATTTGAAATAAAATAAACTTGGCTTCACTCCCACTTTATAGTTTAGGATTTTTTTTATAGCCCACTCAAAAGAACTGAGCTGTCTGGTCCTAACATTGCTGTTTGGTTAAAAATGTGAAAACTTGTTCACTTTTGCTAGATTATCCAAGTAACTGCTGTATGATTTGTGAGCTAAATGATCAATTTGAAGCAAGTGCTGCTTATGGTGTGTGTGTAGATTTGACTCTTAAGAATAAAATAGAAAATCACCAAAATAATACACTCTTGGGCTGCTGTTGTCACTTTGGATATTTTAAGGCAGTGGTTTTCAAATGTTTCTGTGTGGCTGACCTGTGTAAGTATTGACCTAATTCTGGTGGAATCCTCTTAAGAATGTACAGCAGTAGAAGTAATATGAGTCCAGAACAAGGGAACAGAACCATAAAATTAGAGCTAGACTATTCGGGGTGTTGTCAGAAATAATTCTTCACATGAAAAGTAGTGCAAATCTGATATTCTCTTCTCAAAAAGCCAGTTGGCAAATATAGAAAAAAAATAATATATTGTATTGTTGAAACATTATGGTAGCAGCATCCATTATGTCTAACCTCCGACCACACGCATTTTTGGTGGCCACTTGATGGAATTCACTTGTGGATATCTGAAGAGTTGTGATTAGGTTAAAGTTGACATTGATTTGAATCCTCCTCAATATATCATTCATTGGGTAAAAAGGAAGAATTTCCTTCTTTATCTTCATCCGAGTTGGCCACTGAAGAGATTTCTTTGTAAAACTTGTTTTTTTTATCTACAGCCAAAAATGATCTGTCTTTCTAAAGTAAAATGATTGTTATTTGTCATTATATTTTTCTATTTATTAGGTTTTAGAAGAAGTGTGTAGAAAACAAAAATTGGATCCTGAGGAATATGCTCTCAAGTAAGAATCTTAAAGCCAGTGACTTATTTGTAATTCCTGATTTTTGTTGTAATCTCAGAATACAAATGTTCTGGGAAGGACACCACCAACCTGCTTCTACATAGTTATAAATTTGTTTTATTGTCTTTTCTGTTATCCCACTGATTTGGGACTCCCCAAAAACAAGTTGTTTTGTAAGAGTCATGGATAAATCTACATGTGTGTGGAGAAAACGGGCTGGAGTAACAGTGGTTTCTGACACCATGTCACCTGATGCAAATTGCTGTTTCCATTTATGACTTTTTTTTAAAAATTGCAAAAATAATTACAACTAAGCCTCTATCCTTGGTGTAAATTACTAGTGGATCCCATGTAATGGTGCCCAGAGTAAGCCAGATATTATGCTGGATTATAATGGGGCGTATTGTGCTGCAAAATTGAATTTGGCTTGTCCCCTAAAGCCTAGTTGCCGTAAATAAGCTTGAGGTCATTTAACTTACTTGCTGTTGATGAGGGAATTTTGCAGACTGCCAGATATTTGGGAATGTCTGGCTCCAGGTCAGTCTGCAAACTTCCATACTGACAGGAATTAAATGAATTAAATCAATCTCATGCTTGCCCTTATTTTACAGCAAATAGACTCAAGACCTATAGTTGACCTTCAATATAAATGGCAATTTTCAGATTGAGATAGATACTCATAAATTCGCAATGATTTTCTATACATTAAACCTGTAATATACTAGATTCTTGCATATCACAGACTGGAGTTGCTGTGAACAATGCTGCCAACAGTCTGCAAGCAATAGTATGTTAATGCATGCTGATGTTGCAGATGCAAAACAATCTTAAGATATAACATACCAATACAGACTAGTTGGGTTGATTTGATCTGTTTCTGTGCTGTATATTCTATGTAATGTAATTCTATATAGATATTGAGCTGTGACCTGAACTTGATGAACAGATCCTAACCTGAAAGTTTGCTAACTGAAACGCAATTAAAATCTGAGCGACTTAAGGAAGGGATTTTTTACTTAAAACCATTAGGCCTTTTGGCCTTATAGACTCAGGCTCGATTAAACACAGAGCCATCTTTCTATTGGAATACCTTGCTGCTTTACTTGGCATCCTGCAATCATCTGACATTATCACCTGTATGTAATTTTGCAGAAGTTCTGCTAATATCTGTCCAGTATAAACATTCATGTGCATGTTCATACTGTCACAAGCATTTTTACATTATTGCATGATGCATTCTGGTGTGTACAATTTCAAAAAATTACAACACAGAAACAGGCTATTCAGCCTAATTGGTCTATGTTGGCTTTTATGCTCATGCAAACTTCCTTCCACCTTTCTTTATCTATCCCTATTAGTATATCCTACTATTCTTTACTCCCTCGTGCACTTATCTATTTTCCTCTTAAATGCCTCTATGCTACTTGCCTCAGCTACTGCTTTTGTTAGCAAGTTCCACGTTTTTACTATGTTTGAGTTCCCTGTTGGACTTATTGGTGTTGGAAACAGGGGATACTTGGGGATGACCCCAATACTTGGAATTCCTTGCCCTTGTTTACAAATTTCTCCGTGGCTTTCTTTACGCTGTAACCTGTACCAGCCCTTTTTCTGTATCCTTCTTAATTCTGGTTTGACGCAACTGTGCGTTTTCCACATCATGATTGTTGGTAGAGTCATCAGCAATGATGAACACCCCTCCAATTCCCCCTTCCAGTGTCTTTACCGCCTTTCCCTTTGTGACCTGCCTTGGGATGTTCCACTCTACTAAAGGTGCTATGTAAACGTAAGTTGTTAGTGTCCATTGGAGACCAAGATTTGACTGGCTGAATTTGGAATAAAACCGATTTAGGAGTGTTATTGTGTTGTGCATGCTTTCAGCTATTTTGTGTTGCTTATAACCTTTATTTTGGCCTTAAAGGTTTTTAATTAACATTTTTTTTCTGGTTTTACAAAAATTGTAAGCAGATTGTTGTGTAGTATTGTCACTGTGCTAAATTGGATAGATTTTAGAACACATCTAGCAACTCACGACAGGCATCCAAAAGGTGCTATGAAACATCAGCAGCAGAATTGTATTCAACCACAACCTGTGGTCTCATGGCCCGGCATATCCCCTACTCTACCGTTACTATCAAATTGGGAGATCAACCCTGCTTCAATGAAAAGTGCTGGAAGGTGTGCCAGAAACAGGACCAGGCATACCCAAAAATGAGGCGTCAGCCTGATGAAGCTATACAACACAGAACTAATTGCGTGCCAAACAATGTAGGCAGTGTGCAATAGACAGAGCTAAGTGATCCCACAACCAAAGGAACAGATCTAAACACTGCAGTCCTGCCACACACAGTCGTGAATGATGGTGGACAAAAGAGAAGGCTGAAACATTAGAAGTCATCTTCAGCCAGAAATGCCGAGTGACTGATTCATCTTGGCCTCCTCATGAGGTCCCCAGGACACGGATGCCAGCCTTCAGCCAATTTGATTCACTCCACCTGATAGCAAGAAACGGTTGATGGCACTGGATACTGCAAAGGCTATAGGTCCTGACAACATTCCGGCAAGAGTACTGAAGACTTGTGCTTCAGAACAAGCCATGCTGTTCTGGTACAGCTACAACACTGGCATCTACCCGGTAATCTGGGAAATTGCCCAAGTATGTCCAGTCCACAAAAAGCAGGACAAGGTCCAACTTGGCCAATTATTGCCCCATCAGTCTCCTCTTGATCGTCAGCAAAATGATGGAAGGTGTTGTTGACAGTGCCATCAGGCAGCATTTATTCAGCAATAACCTGCTGATAGGCACTCGGTTTGGGTTCTGCCAGGGCCACTCAGCTCCTGACCTCATTACCTCATTACAACCTTGGTCCAACATGGGCAAAAGAGCTGAACTCAAGAGGTGAGGTGAGAGTGATTGCCTTTGACATCAAGGCAGCATTTGACTGAGTGCAGCATGAAGAAGCCCTAGCTAAACCAAGTCAATGGGAATCGGTGGGAAAACTCTCCTGGATGCAGTCATATCTCGCACAAAAGAAGATGCTTGTGGTTGTTGGAGATCAATCATTTCAGCCCTGGGACAATGCAGCAAGAGTTCCTCAGGGTAATGTCCTAGACCCAACCATTTTCAGCAACTTCATCAATGACCTTCCCTCCATCATATGTGCAGAAGTGGGGATTGGTGGGAAAACTCTCCATTGGATGGAGTCATACCTTGCACAAAGGAAGATGCTTGTGGTTGTTGGAGGTCAATCATTTCAGCCCTGGGACATCGCAGCAAGAATTCTTCAGGGTAGTGTCCTAGACCCAACCATTTTCAATGACTTCATTGATGACCTTCCATCCATCATAAGTTCAGAATTAGGGCTGTTTGCTGATGATTGCACAATGTTCACCATTCACAACACCTTAGATACTGAAGCAGTCAGTGTTCATATGCAGCAATGCCTGGACTATATTCAGGTTTAGGCTGATAAGTGGCAAGTAACATTCATATAACACAAGTGCCAGGCAATGACCATCTCCAACAAGGGAGTACCTAACCATCTCCACTTGACATTCAGTGGCATTATTGTTGCTGAATTCCCCCACTTGCAATATCCTGGGGGTTACCATTGACCAGAAACTGAACTAGCCATATAAACACTGTGGCTACAAGAGCAGGGCAGAGGCTGGGAATTCTGTGGCGAGGAACTCGCCTCCTGACTCTCTAAAGCCTGTCCACCATTTACAAGGCACAAATCATGAGTGTGATTGAATACTCTCCACTAGCCTGGATCAGTGCAGCTCCAACAACAGTCAAGAAGTTCAATACTGTCCAGGATAAAGCAGCCTGTTTGATTGACAGCCCAACCCCAAACATTCACTCCCTCCATCACCGACGCACAGTGGCAGCAGTGTGTACCATCTACAAGATGCACAGCAGCAACTCACCAAGGCTCCTTCAATAGCACCTTCCAAACCTGTGACCTTGACCAACTAGAAGGACATGGGCAGCAGATGCATGGGAACAGCACCGCCTGCAAGTTCTCTCCATCTGACTTGGAACTATATTGCTGTTCCTTCACTGCTATTGGGTCAAAATCCTGAAACTTCCTCCCTAACAACACTGTGGGTGTACCCACACCATATGGACTGCAGTGGTTCAAGAAGGCGGCTCACCACCACCTCCTCGAGGGCAATAAATGCTGGCCTAGCCAGCGATGCCCACATCCTGTGGAAGAATAAAAAAAGTTTGATGAAGCTTTTCTTACAAATTGATGTGGTTCACTGTTGGAATTTTTTCACTGACCATTTTTGATTCGGATAAAACAATGCAAAGGGATATTGTGTAAATTTAACTAGTTCTGACATGTAGAGACAGCAAAATGATCTCTTCAACTTGTCCATTTCTAGTAAACATAGAACAAGATTCCAGGAGACCAAAAAAATGTCTTTTGAAAGGCAGACAATCCTCATTTACCTTTTATTGGTTATTGTGATGTCTTTGCACCAGAAGGAGTGCCTTCTGCTTGTGGTTGATCCAGCAGTATTTGTTGAATGAGGTTCTTCCTTTCTGATGTAGCGTTTTGTTGTAGGAACAGTGCAAAACTTGGTTGAAATGACTTTGCAGTTACAGAAATTTGATAGATGTTTTAACAGGTCATCAATGTGGCTTTCAATTCTGGCAGACTACATGGAGCCAAACCTAATCTCAGCAGAACGTACCCAGTTTCATGAAATGTCTCTGTGCACATACGAACAATGGTACATAGAACAAGCTAGTTGGGTCCATTCAGCCTGTCTCTCACAATTGTACATCACAATGTATATCCCCGTCTCACCCAAAACTATGCATATCCCTCAACGCTAATGCCTACCTTGGAGCTGCTCTTTGATTGCTCAAAACAACTCTCGGGTTACGTAAGGAATGAGGACAATACATTCCCCTTCCTGCATTCTATTGTTTAACATTTCCCTTCAGATGGATAAAAGTAGTAGCTTTAAATGGCTGTTGCATGTGCAGTGTCATATCCCTAAAGTAATATCTTTGACATATTACTTGCTATAAAAGGTTCTTTTTGTCTATGACATCTTGGCAATCTCTTCTTTGCCTCTACCTATCACTGGCCCTCTATTCAGCTCTACCTGTCCCATCCCCCTCAACCAGCTTATATTTCATTTAATTTCTATTCTTCCTTAGTTCTGATGAAGAGTTATACGAATTCGAAACGTTAACTGTATTCCTCTCCGCAGATGCTGTCAGACCTGCTGAGTTTTTCCAACTAGTTTTGGTTTTGTTTCGGATTTCCAGCATCCACATTTGCTTTTATCTTCCAAATTTAACTTCAACATACTAGTAAGTAGTAAGAAGGAGGTCCTTGACCTCTCTGTCTCAATTTCTGGTGATAGACTGTCCACAAATATTCATTAGAAGCCCACCGACTCCCACAGCTACCTTCACTACAATTCACAACACTCTGCTTCCTGTAAGGACTCCATCCCATTCTCTCAGTTCCTTCACCTCCATTGCATCTGTTCCGATGTTGCTTCTTTCCAAAACAGTGCTTCTGACATCTTCCTTAAACGAGGTTTCCCACACACGGTGGTTGACAGGGCCCACAACCACGTCTGACCCATCTCCCGCGCTCTTGCCCTCACACCTTGCACTCCCTCCTAGAACCATGATAGAGTCCCCCTTGTCCTTACTTTTCAGCCTCTGCCAACTCCAGCATGATGCCACCACCAAACATATCTTCCCTTCACCCCCTCAGTTGGCATTCCATAGGGACCGTTCCCTCCAGGACACCCTGGTCCACTCCTCTAACACACCTAACACCTCAACCCCCTCCCACGGCATCTTCCATGCAATCACAGAAGGTGCAACATCTGGTCCTTTACTACCCCCTCCTCACTGTCCAAGGGCCCAAACACTCCTTTCAAGTGAAGCATGGCTTCACTTGCACTTCCCTCAATTTGATCTACTGCATTCGCTGCTCCCAATGTGATCTCCTCTACATTGGAGAGACCAAACGTAGACTGGGTGACCGCTTTGCAGAACACTGTTGGTCTGTCTGCAAGCAAGACCCAGACCTCCCTGTCACTTGCCATTTCAACAAATCATCCTGCTCTCATGCCCACATGTCCGTCCTTGGCCTATTGCAGTGTTCCAGCGAAGCTCAACGCAAGCTGGAGGAACAGTACTTCATCTTCCAGTTAGGCACTTTACAGCCTTCTGGATTTAACATTGAGTTCAACAACTTCAGATCATGAACTCTCTCCTCCGTCCTCACCCCTTTTTGATCCTCTTTTTCCAAACATTTATTTTTAAAATTTTTTGTGTATATATATTTTTTTCCCACCTATTTCTATTATTATTTTTAAAATATATCTCCATTCATTGTTTTATCCCCACCTTTTAGCCTATTTCAATCTCTCTCTCTCTCTCTCTCTCTCTCTCTCTCTCTTCCCCCCCCCCCCCCCCCCCCCCCCCCCCCCACCCCCCCCCACCACCACCACCACCACCAGCCCCCTGCCCCACCCCCCCCCCCCACTAGGGCCATCTCTCACTTGCTCATCCTGCTTTCTACTTTTAATGTCGCCATTAGCTTTAGCCAGTATCAATACCCCTTTGACTTTTGTTTATGACATCTTTTGCAATCTCTCCTTTGCCTCCACCTATCACTAGTCGACTATCCAGCTTCACCTGTCCCACCCCCCCAAACAGTACATATTTCAACATATTTTTCCTTCTCTTTAATTCTGAAGAAGGGTCATATGGACTCGAAACGTTAACTCTGTCTTTCTCTCCACAGATGCTGTCAGTACTGCTGAGATTTTCCAGCAATTTTTGTTTTTGTTGTAAGTAATGATCACCTGTAGATTCTTAGGATAAATGTTTCATCCCACACAATGAAGATAATGAAAAGTAATGGGAATCTGAAAGATATTCTCTTGAATTTTTTGGGGTGTAGAAGATTTGAATATTATGTATTGAAATGTAACAGAAATCGAATATTGATGCTTGATTGGTTGATTGTAGGTTCCAGAGAACAGTTTTGGATTTGTCACAGCAGTGGCGATTTGCCAATGTCCCTAACAATGCCAAGTTGGAGATGGTTGCAGCTGTACGTCAGCATGCTGGAACAGAGGGCAAGGTAGGTTTGCAGATCAGTTTGCTAATCTTGTTTTTCAATTCAATAACATTCATGGCCACACTTTCAAAAATATACCACGTTTAAATTTCAAAGTACTGTAATTAGGTTCCTTTTTAATTAAGCATTTGAAATATTTACTGTTAGCCCATTGTGCTGCTTCTTGACATTGAAGTGCTATTTCAGATGTTGCATATGTAATAGGTATGACTCATCCATTTTTAAGGGTTTAACTTTTTACATCGAGTAGATAATTTTAAAAAACTCATCTGTAAATTGTTGTGTTAATCAAGGTAAGCAGTGTTAATGTCATTGAATGGAGGACCTCTTCATGTAACCCATGTTGGCAACAAATGCTTGGTGCAAAGTGAAGCTCAATGTAGCCTGCATCAACATGTGCCTGAAAACCAACCTCAGTAAAATACCAGTGTGACATTCTCCTTTTCCAGCCCGAGTTTTTGTCTCTGGCATTTGTAACAGCTGACTAAGAAACAATATTGATAGATTTTTATTGTATAAGAAAAGTGCCTGGTAATTGAACAATGAAGACGAGAGCTTTAGTGTATTGCCAAAAATGTCAATGCTTGTAGTCTATTGTAACGACTCTGGCAAGTGCTTTCATATAGTAGATCAAATTCCAGCAATAGAGTTGCAATATTTTCATCACAGGAACTGCTAATCTTCCCTTTTTCTGCAATACATAGTAATTAGAATAATATATAGCATAAACAATGAGAAAAGACTGTGTTAGTTTTTGAACACACGAGGCATAGACCATAGTATCTAAAGCACAGAGCCATTTTCTTCAGGAGATGTTTTAAAAGTTAGATACAAAGTGGTTTTGATGTCTTTTGATGAAAAAGAACATTTTTGGATTGCTAATAAATTAATAAACTGCCTTGAGCTTTAAAAGTTAGTTTCCATTCCTTCAGATGAAGGAGTTGCCTAAACACCGTTTGACTGTAAGTTGTAAGCTGCCTTTGAATTGGGGCCCTGTATTTGTGTCTGTGTTAAACTACTAAACTCCCTCAACTTGGTGGGAAGAGGGTAGTCATATTGGTCGTGATGCCAGTTCTCAGCTAAAAGGAACAGGAGTAGGCCATTCAGTCCATCAAACCTGTTTCATTTACCTTAATATCCTTGCCCACCAAAACTCTTGGAAATTTCATTTGACTCATCATCCATAGCCTTTTGGATGAAGAGTTCCAGGTTTCCATTATCCAGAGAGTGGGGAAAAATACTTTCCGATTTCATTCTGAAATGACTTAGCTGCAATTTTAGGATTATGCTTTCTGGATTCTGGCTTCCCCCACTAGAGGGAACAGGATTTCTGTACCTATAGAATTCCTTTATTATTTTAAACACTAATATTTTGACTTTGGAGCAGATCAGGGATGGACAGAAGCTGATCCTGGTTTTTGAAATAACCACTGACACTGTCACCTCTCACGACTACAATGTACAGCTGAGAGAGGAAGATGGTGATACTGAGACCTATATTGGATGGATTCCAGAATCGATCTGTAAAATTCATTATTAAATCCCTATGGATGGGCTCCATAAAAGAAAACAATAGGAAGTCAGAATACAACATTATGCGAGCTCAGCTTATTAAATAATCTGTATATAAAGGATATGCATGTTAAAACTGCAATGGGAAGGATGTAACACAAAATTGCACGCTTGTTTTCTTCAAATTGTGCATTTTTACATTTTACTAAAAGTTAATGGAAGATATAACGGGATCATCTAAGAGATACTATTGCAGACTTGAGTATGCAAAAATGCAGTTATGGCTTAGTAACTGACTACATGTTTTATGAATAGCTTGTGGAATGAGTCTGTTAGAGGAGAAAAAAATCTTATTTCCCTCGGGCACTGTTTTTATTCTTCAAATTGAAGCATCCTTAACGCGATGATAGGTTCACCAGAATAGGCATGCTAGAAAATAAAGAAAGACATAAAGGGATGACCCTTTGATGAAAGTTGCCATGACAGATGTTGCACTAGTGCCCGCTCCCCTCCAAAACCAACACTTTCACAACAATAAAAGCCCTGACCACCACATTTACAGAATACCAGCTTATTCTGACCCAATCCACAAGAAAGAAATGAAAGATGGTAGTACCAAGCATTGCCTGTTTTTAGCAAGGAACTAAGAATTTGGAGTAGAAATTTGGTGTAGGAGAAGATGGGTTGATTAAAAAAAAATCCTTTATTTGTCACTGTCCACACACTAATGAAGACTACTTCAGGAGCACAGTCAGAACGTTCACATTTTGGCCATAATGATGGACCCATCAAGGTAGGTAAAGGTCTCCCATTCTGCAAAATTTAAACAACATTGTTTTATAAAAGTGATGTGGTTACTTCATGTTTCAGTCTGCCCACGAGGTACCTTTGAATCAAGTGAAATTTGGGTGCATTTGATGAGTTCCTTCCCACTAACATGTAACAATGAGCAACTACTAATTGTTTAGATAGGGCCTTTTTAAGTACAAAGGCAAAATACTGCAGATGCTGGAAATCTGAAATAAAAACAAAAAATGCTGGAAATATTCAGGCCAGGCAGAACCTATGGAGAGAAACAGTGTTAAAAGTTTCAGATCAACAGCTTTCCTTCAGAACTCGATCAAGGCTCATGGACCTGAAGTGTTTGTGACCCTATAGCTCAAATGTACTCAGAAAATTAAAGTTACGAAAAATTTGATGGATATACTTTGTACAATCCACATAAAAGGCCAGCACTTTATGAAACAATTATTTAATGGAATTGCCACTCGCAAATCAAACTTAGGAGGACGATTTAAAGATGGAATAATTATTTTCAATTGCATTGGAAAGTAAGAAATCAGATAAAGCGATAATCTTGGGTGAAGCTTGCAAACTGCATGTACCATATCAAATGGACTCAAGTTTACTAATGAAGTGAGCTGAAAGCAGATCTCATACAAATATGCTTTTCCTGAACAGGAAATTGTTTGTAAGAATGAGAGGTTCAAAGGGAGGACTGACAAGGTTGTAAAGAATGAGGTTTAACTGTCAGGGAGGGATTAGAAAGTAGGAATGTGGATTTAATCTTCACACCCCTGTTATAAAGTGAAAAATGACTGCAGAAGAACTAGAGGAAAGGAAAATTGTGGTTGCCACCACATCAGTGCTGGTGGAGGGATATTGGACATGCTCCAAGACCAGATGAATCCAACTGTTCAGAGTGTCAATACTCAGTGATGCATCCCAGAACAAATTTTTGTTTCATGCCTCCGTTGGCTTTGTTCATATTCCCTTTTAGCAAATATGTTTCCTTGACTGAGAACTGGCCTGGAGGCATGAAGACTATGTTCAAATCAAGTCACTTACTAAAGCAATTTTCTACAGAGTTTACAAAAAATCTGAACTTCTGGGCAATCATGAGAAACCATTTGCTTTTTCTTTCTCTGGTGCAGTTTGGTGCCAGTCACTACCAAGACTGCAGATGAGGCCAGTCAGTGACCTCCACTTATTACTGATGCATGGGTGCAAGTCTGTACTGAAGTGGTGCTCAATCATCCATTGCATTGTCTAGTGCCTAATGCTGTATCAAGCTCAACAAAATATACCATTTGGAAAAGGAATCACTTACTATTGACTAAGGACAGAGTGGAGATTTACAAGTTAATGGCATCTCCTTTGGTGACTCTTTGTTTTTGGCTTTTAGAGTTCAAAAACTGAACACCATGTTAACAAAGTTCTGCTTGCCTTATCTTTCCCCATAGCACTGCAATCTTTTCCCCCCTTCATGTATTTATCCAATCCCTTTTTGAAAATTATTATTGAATCTGCTTCCACCACCCATTCAGGCAATGCATTCCACAACTCACTGCATAATTTTTAAAATGTCAGCCACAAGTCACTGAAGCTGAGTGGAACCCCAGTGAAAAATCACCTCCACAGAAATACAGAGAAGAGCACTATTTAGGTATAGTGGAATACATTTAGCTTTGTGGAAAAAATACAGTGGTTAAAGTGTGCATTGCAGATGCATTGAAGTGCTTCAGTAGCAGAAGTGGCCAGTACTTAAATATATGTAAATTAATCTCTCCAGCGGTTTTGAACAGCAACAGCAGCTATATTCCAAAACAGTTGGGGGAAATGAACTCTCAACCCATCCTGTATTCTAGAATCTTCGGCGGGATTCAAAACACAACCTTTGTCTCAACCAATTAGAATTGAGTGTTTCAACTATGACACAATTTCCTTTACTAGCCAATCCTAATGAGAAGCTGATGTTCAAAGACAAGGGGATACACAAGTTCTGGGGAGCCATTGACATTCTCTTCTGGCAGATTGTGCTGTGCTGAACCTAGTTCAGAAAAGTTGATTTGGGGCATAAAAAGGAGCAGTTGTCCCAAACTGGAAATTGTTCAAATCCAGAGCCAGACCAAGTGGCAGCCAAAAGTGCCTGAAAAGAGCCCAGCAGAGTTCCATCAATTGCAGCCCTTGGTTGATCCAGCAGTACTTGGAAGATGGGAGCTGTGCTTACCAATCACAGCTATTGATTTGGTGCTAAGATAACAATGAGATAATTGGGTAACATTATACCATGTGATTATGTAGTTGCAGTAATTAAAACCTGTGAAATGTTTGACAGGTGTAGACTCAACCCTGGTTTATAGGAGGTGGAAATCATATGGCTGCACTTCACTCGTGCATTTTGCACTGTACTGGTGGGAGAAGCACAGTGATTGTACCAGCGCATGTCTCATTTTGTGTTTCCAAAGTTGTGATGTTTGTGACCTTGGATAACTTTTCTCAGTCCCATCATTATTGCACAGTGATAATGATTCACAGGGCAGCATGTTGCTGGTGGCTAATCTTGGGCCCCTTTACCATGGCGTATTTACAAAAACTATTTTACACAATCCTCTCTCTTCCCACTGCTCACCTGCTCCACAAAACAAATAATTTAATGACTTGTTTATTATTAAAAATACTAATTGACTGAGTCTTTATTTGGTTGGGGGGGGGGGTGCGAGAGAGAATCATTAAGTCTGATTTGTGCAGAATTCACAATTTATGGATTTGTTTATGTTAATTTAATAATTGTGCTCAGTAACTTATAAAGTCTAGTTTTCTTGAGTACAATCATGCTTGTTTAGGAGGGAAAAATGTGGTGTAGAAATGATTTAACCGCTTTTCAACCACTAGTGAAGTTAAAGTTTTACACATATATATATAATATATATATTTGTGTCCTTCGGTCAACATGACAAAGAACAGATTATCTGGTCATTATCTCATTGCTGTTGTGAGAGTTTGCTGTGTGCAAATTGGCTGCCACGTTTCCTACATTACAATGGTTGACTATACTTCAAAAGTACTTCATTTTCTGTAAAGTGCTTTGAGGTGCCTGGTGATCCTGAAAAGTGCTATATAAATGCAAGTCTTTATTTCGTTCTTAAATGTACAATGCCCAAAATTTCTGCGTTTCAGTTGTAGTTAGATTTGTAAAATTCAAGCATATTTGTCATGGTTTTATAGTTCATTTTAATACATTATTAAGTAGAAAAATTACTGTTGGATTAGGTTATTTTATTTGAATCATACCTGTTGGTTATAATACATGAGTTCTTTCACTGAAATGTAGAATTTCAAATATTGAAGATTTATAGGAGCTCTCTGCTTTAATGTGAAGCTTTTAATTTTATTATTGCATAATTTTGGACAGAAGACTGTGAACTTTTACAGAATTGCTGCAGGAGTTGAATTATTTACTTTTCAAAAATTTGTGCTCGTCAGGGTTTATAAATTTGAAAGGAAATAAAACAGAATAGAATGAAATCTGAATGTACTGTTAAAATAAAGCAATCAAGAGGTGTAAAATCCCAATACAAGTTAAAAGCAAATGTAATGTGCTGCCGCAATCAGTAACCTTTTGTGTAAACACTGTGTAAAATGGCTTAACAGCATGATTTATCACATAGACACGCTCAGTATTGAGATCATGGTTCAAATATAGCTCACACCAATGAGATGGAAGTCTGTCTGCAGATACTTTTATATTACTGTATATACTTGAGAAATAGTCAATGTTGTGTAAAATTCAGCCACCAACCTTTGGCCGAAAAATCCTTAATTTTTCATACGTCTCACGTATAAGTCGACCCCCCAAAATTGGCCAAAAAATCTAAACTGCTCCACTGAAGTCAAACTCTCCCTGGTGCAACCTACTCATTTGAAGGTGGCTGTTCAGCTCCCCATGTTCGCGCAGAATAATAAGGATACTTTTTGGCTTCTTTTGTGCTAGTGCTGGGGCTGGGGTTGGTAGTAGGATGACCAACTCCCAGCGGAAAATGTAAGGGACATTTCGGCATGGAGGCAAATCTGTAAAGGGAGGGAGGGGGCGTTACTCGCTGTCAGCCCATCCATTCAGCCACAGGATAGCTAGAACTCGAACGGTGTACTGTGGCCAGATGCGTGCGCAGAAACAAAGTCTCTGATAAAAAGGAGAAATAAAGGACAAAATACACCCCGGGAAGACCTGACTAAAGGCCAAATTGCAGGATGGTCTCGGGAAACCTGGAACAGTTGATTACCCGGCTTGGCGGGAACAGCCTCCAACTTGGCAACTCTGCAATCCGCTCATGTACTCCTGTAAGCAGTTAGGTAGTGAGGTGATAGGAGAGGGTGGATTTCAACCCCTCAGATATTACTTGTGTAAAAGCCGACACCACCCCCACCCGGCTTTTGACTAAAAACTTGGTCTCGGAAACTTTTATTCGAGTATATACGTTAGTCATTTAATTTGTATTCCAGGATTTTGGAAACTTCTGGCAATTGTGCTGTTTATCTGCATCTTTACCTGGGTCTGCAGGACTACCAATGGTGTACAGCAAATGGAGTTGGTAGTTTAAATACCCTACTGTGCGTTGGCCCTCAGATACCTAGGCCCTAATATTTACAGGGAGTTGTAGAGGGTGTGGGTGACACCAAAAATTGAAGAACCTCAAGGATGGGAATATAGTGATCCTGCCAATCTTAATGGCAGAACCTCATTAGTTTTGTCTCCTGTCTGGCAGTCTACCAAGCAGATAGCCTTGCCAGCGACCCGGAGGAAAACCGGTGGCAAGAGGCTGCAGCCAAGGGCCCTTCAGGTCAGTCCTTGGCAGTTTGGAGAGGCCTGGCAATGAGGGTGGGGGAACGGTCAGACCGCTGGAAAATCTGTGTAGCAGCAATTAATTTTAAATTGGGCTCCTAATTACACTGTGGGAGCCCTCTCCAAGGTGAGACTCGTTGGAGTTGTGTTTCTTGTGCTTAACCTTTCGATCTTCCCACCCCCTACCTCTCTATCACCTGTCGTGAGGTGGGGTTTGCTCGGTTATTATCTAGCCCCTCTGGTCTAGAATCTGAATTTAAAGGCCTTTTTTTTGGCTTATGGTTCCCAAATGAGGAGTGTTTGGCCAATGACTACACTTTTTATTCACAGTGCAGAATTCACCATTAGTTAGTGCTATTTTCACTGCTCTGGCAGTTTAACTTCAAGGAATGACAACTGGACCCTGTATACACTTTTAAGTTAGAACTGAAATGTGTTGCTGAGGAGCAGTAGCAATGTTGAGGAAACTTTACATTGCACTTACAGCTCATTCCATCCCTGCTTAAATGCCAAAAGTTTATTGTTGGCATTGTATGCTTTTAAAACATGTTGGTGATAATCTAGGGATGTTGACTTTGAAGTTTATAATCTCTGTGTACTAGTGCCAACAACCTATAAAATCCATTTAGATTGGACACCTTCTGCTTAAAAAAAAGCCTCTATTAATGAGTCTGGAAGTCTTACCACACCCTGTAATTTTTTCCTAAGTGTGGCAGTGTGGTGGAGCCAAAGATTGCTTAGACAATTTGTCCCGTTTGTTCTGAGTGTAGACAGGGACTGATATACGTTATATTCTGTTATTGTGATTTCCCATGTTCCTTGTAGCCCAAGTGTCATTGGGAGAACATTTAGGGGACACTGCTCATTCTATCTTAAGGTTTAGGCTGGCTATGAAAAAAGAGAATGAACAATCCAGAGTAAGAATAATTAACTGGGGAGAAAGCCAGCTTCAGTGGGGTAAGAACAGATCTGGAACGAATAATCTGGAGCCAAAGGTTGGCAGGAAAAATGGTAGCTGAACAATAGACTTCCCTCAAAGAAGAGATGGTTCCAACACAGTCAAGGTATGTTTCCTCAAAGAGAAAGGTAGGGCAAACAAATCCAGAGCTTCCCAGATGACCAAGGAGGTAAAAATTAAGATAAAGAAGAAAAAGTGTGCTTATGACAGGTTGAAAATAGAATTGAGAACCCAGGCTGAATACAGAAGGTTCAGAGGAGACCTGTAAAAGCAAATAAGACAACCAAAGAGGGAGTATGAAAACAGATGGACAGCTAACATAAAAGGGAATCCTAATGTCTTCTAGAGGCATATAAATAGTAAAAGGGTGGTAAAAGGGGAGTAGGAGTAGTGTACAGTTCTGGGTGCTGTATTTTAGGAAGGATGTGAAGGCGTTGGAGAGAGTGCATAGAGGTTTACGAGCATGGTTCCAGAGATAAGGAACTTCAGTTATGAAGGTAGATTTTCCTTGGGGAAAAAAGGCTGAGAGGAGATTTGATAGAGGCATTCAAAATCTTGAGGGACCTGGACAGAATAGATAGGGAGAAACTGTTCCACTTGTGAAAGGATTGAGAACAAGAGGGCACAGATTTAAAGTAACCGGCAAAAGAAGCTTAAACAATATGAGAAACTTTTGCACACAGCGAGTGGTTGGGGCCTGGAATGCATTGCCTGAGAGTGTGGTGGAGGCAGGTTCAATCAAGACATTTAAGAGAGAATTAGCTGATTATTTGCAGAGAAGGCAGGAGTATGGCACTAGGTGAAATGCTCATTTGGAGAGCCAGTGTATCTATGATGGGGTTGAATAGCCTGCGCTGTAACAATTCTGTGATTCTGGCACATCTTGAGAATTTAGGGTTTTAATTGCAAAACATTTATAGTATTTTTTGAGTTGATGTCATAAAAAGCATACAAAATACCTTTGAGACTGTGTTGCAAAACTGAATTACAGCACAGAATATGGAGGGACAACATGCTGTAACTGCAACCTGATTAACAACTGTAGAACTATGTGAACCAATAGAAGCAGAAGTCCTGGTGAAAACATCATAACCCCAAGTTTTTTTTTGGTTTACTTTTGATGAGGGCATCACTAGCAAGGCAGCATTTGTTGTTCTGAGGGCATTAAGAACCACCTATACTGTGTGGGATCAAAGTCGTATGTAGACCAAACTGGGTAGGTGTGGCAGATTTTTTTCCCTGAGTGACATTAGGAAGCCAGTTGTGTTTTTAGAACATTCCAGGAGCCTTTGTGGCCATTTTCTATTGCAAGACTAAAATGCACAAAGTTATTTTTAATCTGCTACAGTATTACTCAACGCTTAAAAGTATTCAGAACACATGATGTGATGATGAAACAAATCCTTATGTTATTTAGTATTAAAATATTGCAGCTGGTGGGCACTTCCTGTTTACTTTTAAGTTTTCATTTCCATATTTTATAATGGAAATGAAAGCTTGCCATACTGTAATTCCACTAATGTAGTGTGTGGTGTCACCATTGGCAAAAAGGTAGAATTAGAGCTTGCAACTTTACATAGACTGTTTCCATTATAAATGTGGACATAGGAATTTGTAATGGTAACATGCAAGAATAATGACAATATATGACTTAAAAATGTGGACCAAATTACATCTGTCACTTTGGCCCAATTTATCTCCTGCACTGTAACCTCATTTAATGTGAAGGCTACACTTGGCCTTTGCTCCCTGTGTACAAACCCATGAGTGATCAACCGTTATTACAGTAACAAACCTGCTCAAATATCATAGTAGTACCATAACAAGCTTTATGCAACTATTATTGTTTTCCCCCATTCTCTTTTAGCTTTGTGCTATTTTATACATCTGTTTTCCCTATTTTCTTGAGTCCCTAAATTGCATTTTAGAGACAACAGCTTTGTGCAAAAAAACCTGTCTCCAGAGTCTTGCTTTTCAGTTGATGGAGCAACCTAGAACTCTGAAGATTGACACGATCGAGCCAGACATAAACAGGTCAGCTTAGGATGAGTGATGTCGACTGTAGTGCAATAGCATGATCATGTGGTAATGGTTAATTTTGTGACCAGTAGAGTTATATTTAATTTTTTTTGACAGTTATAGCTGGCAGTAGTTATGAAGGATCCTGCAGCTTTAATGCTGTGAGCATTTTGTGAAAGAAAGCGCTGTTGTGTTGGGCAAATCATTTGCTGTCTGTTTTCTGAGCTTTTGAGTACTCAATGATGACAGACTCACTTTTTCCATTATTTCATTATGCCCATTATATTGTTGTTTCCAAATATATAATTTCATTTTCATTATTTTGAAATATCAAGATACAGGGTTTGCAAATAATTGATGACTATAGAACAAACTATTAAAGTGCAACAGATAATACTATCCAGAATTTGGAAATCATTTCAGTACTTGCACTCAAGTGGAGATTTTGGTGTATTTGTTGAGGGAATCACAGGTGTTTGGAATTGGGACTGAATTAAATAGTTTGGGCATAAAAGTGCAGCATGGCTAGGAACTTCATGCCTAACCTGGTAAATTGTAACATTGCATTTTGCTGAGGAATAGAATATTGGCCTGAATGAGCAGAGCTTGCTCATTATTATGCTTACATCTGTCACAGGTCTTTGTGGGCTTCTGAGTGGCAGTTTCTGGTGATTGGGCATCTTGTGCAAATAGCGTTTCTCCTCAAACAATCAGTTTGAAAAACACTCAGTGAGATATGCAACGTTTAAATAAGGAAGTACATTAGAATATTTAATTCATTGTAAAGTCATGTGCAGAATGTGAAATAGGATTGAGAGAGAGGTAAAAGTGGAAGATGAAAAAACCATACACAGCCTGTCACAGTGCTTTGGCACAGAATCGAGCCATTCAACTCAAAAGCGTGGGAAAAGGTATTTCAATTTTCTAAAAGATCCCCTAACAATAATTAAAATTTGAATGAACGAGACACTTTAGTTGTAAAAGTTAATTTTCAGTGCCAGAGGTGGTGTGTGGTGGTAATTAAAACTTATGCTGTTAAATTCACTTATACTTGAATGAACAAGGCCTAACATTTTCTGACATGTTTCATGGATGAGTACCATAAATTCAAACCCATGCATTATTTTAATGCTGCAAGGTACTGATGTTATGAAGTTTCTGGAGGAACAGGGCA